>NW_010973285.1:3988213-4115292 GCF_000737465.1 Haliaeetus leucocephalus
TGGGCGGCGGCGGCGCTCGCCTTGTCGGCGGGGCCGGAGCCGGGCGCCCTGGCGGAGGAGTAGAAGCGAAATACGCCTTAGCGCGCAGCATCGCCGGGCCTGCACGTAGGCAGGTCAAGGGTCTCCCGCTTCGAAGGTTTAACTGGAGCTTCGGGTCGCGTCGTCTTCGGCGTTGTGAAACGCCGCTCTAGGTTCGTTCTCGTAGCAGCCGCAAGAGAACAGGCTAAACCAGAAGGTTAGCCCGGGTGAAGCAACGTCAGACAGATGCTTGTTGAGAGCTGTTTTTCCGAATGAAGGGAGTGTCATAGATCTGACATACGTAGATCTGAGAAAGATGCCGTACCACGGGTGAGGTTAGTGATGGTGGAGAATGGTTTAGTGTTGTCCTGTGGCTAAGGAGGCGGCCGGGCAACGGCACGTTGTGGCGGAAAGAAGTGACCGGGCCGGCGAGACGTGCTGGTGGGACTTCCTTGGAAAACTGGCATTGCCGTTCATTAACAACTTCAGAAGGTGGAATGCCAGCTGAACTTGTAGGTAGCGCAAATTCAGAAGATCTGCCAGCACAAAATAGTTCAGAATATCCACCACGAGTAGATGACCTTCATGCTTATTCAACTGGAAACAGCACCAGTAGCAACATCAGTGCTGTAACTGGTGAGACCACGGATCCATCTAGCTCAGAGCTTGTCTGACAATGCAGATGCTGAGGGAAGGAAGGTAAGAGAAGACATGCGTGCATGTAACCTCCCAGTTTCAGGTAGAGGTACAACAGTACAAAGGGCAAGATTTATGCATTTAGAGTTTAGCAACATTTTTTTCTGTAAAATTCAGTTTAACGTTTCTTTCAATCACACAGTGATCATAGTGCTGCTGTACAAATAACTTAGCCCCATGAGATGCCTGCTGGGAAGACTCAGCTCAAGCTCTACATACAGAAAAGGGCTGGTTAGAGGAACAGCTAAGGGGAAATTTCAGAGCCTGGCATACTTTGACTACTAAAATGAAGGCTGAAGGGGTACAGAGCTGGTGCTTGTAATTATGCTGGGAGGGAAGTATCAGAGAGGACAAATAATTTTGGCTAATCAACTTTTTGGCACAAGGACAAGTGGGAATGAAGAGATCACAGTCATGTTCATATTGGAATTCTAAGTAAACTGTCCTTATTTAAAAAAAAAAAAAAGGTGTGTGTGTGTAAAAGACAAATTATACGTGTTAGTGCTAGAAAAAAAGATTGTACTGTTGGGTGCTATTCTTCCAGTTTATGGAAACATTCAAACTTGTTTTCCTGCCTTTGCAATTATAGTCTTCATTAAAGAGCACCCTGAATTACAGTATTTATTTGCTGCTTCCATAGGAAATAATGATTGAAATAGTTACTGTATTACATCACTAGGAAAATAAAAATTCAAAACAAGTTACTTCATGCACAGTAGAACTAATAAAGCCTGGCATCTGAACATGTCTTCTGCTCTCCTTGTGCTCGCTCCTACTGTAATAATAGCATTTCCCCACTGCCCCGGATAGCCTTCCCTGTTTCCACCACAAGGTACTTAATTCCCATCACCCATGCACTGCTGTATCCCCACGTCTGCTCTGCCCTTGTACCTGAGGCTTCTCCCTTGCTTTTCCCTTGGTCCTTCAATATCCACAGTTACTATGTTATTGACCTGTGCTGGTCCTGTGGGCAGGTGAAAAAGCAATATCTTGGCAGTGGGTTGGTGCTAGGTGCTTGAGATTAGCTGATCAGGTGCTGCCGAGGTGGCTGGCTGAGGTCTGAACCTGCCCCGACTTTCCTGCATTGGTACACTGATAGCTGGATAGAGAGATGTTGTCATTGCTTGAAGCCAGCACCTGTGGGGAAAGAGATTGGGAAAGGAAAGCAAAAAGCAGCAGCCATCTGGTTGCAAGAAAACAATACTTTAGGAAAATGTGTGCAAATTGTTACTACATCACTTGTGTAATACAGTAATGAGTTTTGTATAAGCAGAGATGTGGGCTGAAGAAGATTTTTAAAAGACAGTAAGGTGTTTACTTTTAGAAAAGAAAATAATTGTCATCTGTCCTACAAGATTGTGTCTTACTTTGTTTATAAACATGTCTGGCAGGCACTTCACATTCGGCCTGTGAGTACCTAATTTATGGGCCACTAAGTAATTTAGATTCTAGACGCTTGTCACTGCAGATTATACAAAGGGGAGATAAGAGAAACCTACTTTTTGTTATAAGCCAGCGGTATGGGTGCAGCTGTCATCAGTAATGCCCAGAAATCAGTATTAATTGTTGTCTAGCAGCATATTTAATTGGCTTGAGTAGGAGCCTATTCTTTTAGTTTTCCACCTCACAAAGATACCCCCTGGGACACGAACACTGCTGGTTTGTAACGTGTTATCCAGATTTATGGGTCTACAGAAATACTTAGAAATCTTCTAGAGCTCCACAGTGCTTTTTAAGATTGGTTGAAGCTGTTAATATTTTTTTGATCTCTACTTCTCCTGTCACAGAACAGTATGTGCAGTAGTCCTTTGCATATGAAAGTAAACATAAATTATAAAATAGCTCTGTGTAAAAAAAAAAAAAAAAAGCAGTATCTTTCAGGGTAAGCAGAATATGCATATGCTGATTGTGAGACCAGCAATATGTAGTACTTGATGGAAAACAGCACAGTGTAGATTGTTAAAATCACACAACCCCAAACTTACTGAGCTTTCTACATAATTTCTCTCTGTCCTTGTTGGAGAATCAGTGCAAAGACCACAGGCAGCAAAAGAACACTTAAGGCAATTTGAGTATCATGCTGATTCAATGTAATTTTTGCCTTTCCAAGTCCTTATTGGAAGCAAAGAAAAGATTGTATGTGTATTGTATGTATATATGCAGTGTTCTGACTGCACAGCACAAGGATAAAACCTCAGTGCTTTATCCCACTCTTCCTTTGTTCTTAGTTTCTTAGTCCTGTTCTTTCATACATATTTACAATTTACAAATACTTTGATACGGCTGTCAACTCTGTCATTTCAGCAATGAGACTACTATTAGTCATAAAAATAGTAATCCACCAGGCTTGACCTCTTCGAAAAGGATCAAATGACAGCCTAGCAAAAATAGGATGACTGAACATTTATGAACATCATACAAGCTTTACTTCTGTTTTCCTAACAGATTATTTGTATTGGTAAAAATTACTAAAGCTGTAGTGAAATATGTTTTAGACAAATGATATCTACAGCTTTCGAACAGCTAGAAAGGAACATCTGTCAGATTTTGGTATAGCTGTGGCTATGTAAGAGTAGTTTTAAAATCTTTTCTGTAGAGCTACTGTATTGGCTGTCTTGTCCTGCCCCATCTTATAGTTAATGCCTGTTTCCCATTACTGACCTTTATGCTTATTGTCAAGATTCATTAGAACTTTTGAAATAGTATTACATCATTTCATCCGCTTCCCTTCTGTGTATAAATCTCTGATCATCGGCTTTTTCAAATAAACACTGACACAAAAGGAATCCAGAACCTCAGGGCAGTAACTATCTTCCCTTCTGTTTCAGAAAGCATGAAGTGCACTGTTGTTTTTTCCAATAATACACAGACGCTGTGTCATACAAACATATAAGCAGCTTTGCAAAGGAAAAGAACTGATATGTAGCTATCAATCTTTTAAATTAAAATTAAATTGAATTTGATCAAGAAAGTTTAAATTCCCACTCTCTATATTATCAAGTGGCAAAGAAATAGCAAGTTTGAAGTCTCATTGCATTTTTCCATAGAGCTGGCTTTCAAGTAGTACCTCATGTCATCTAAGTTCAAGGTGGAGACATGGACTGAGCACAGGACACGGCACGGAGGTATCATTAACACCATCAAGGTTGAGTTCAACTCTGAACTTGGAAAGTCTTTGCTTAAACAAAGAACATATAGTTTTCACCAAGTTAAAGAATTATTCCAGACAATTTTAACTAAACTAAAATAATTTATGAGATGTTTTTTGTCCTGAATTGTTGTAATAAGATTCTACCTTTAGAAAAGTTTGATAATGGAGTAATGCAGACTCTAAATCCTTTCATCCAAGAAAGTTGTATATAAGTTAGCTCCAAGAATTCAGGATATAATTAAAACTATTACCAGTGTTCAGGTAACTATAAGCAATAGCTAAGACAGAGGTCAGTAGTTGATAAAAGGTAATTGGCCCAATCACTGGGTTTTTTTCCTTTAGCATATTTTCATACTGTTCTAAATTAGGAGTCACTGACGAGAAATGGGTCAGGTTACCAGCAGGGGCTTCCACACTAAGTGACTTAACCTCAGTCATTAAGGGTCAGTGGCTCTGGCTGGTTTGCTCACTAGTCCTCAAAAAGTGCACTGCAGCAGTGCGAGCTGAGGTGACGCAGCTCAGGCAAAGCCCTTCAAAGTTCAAGGATACTGGGATGAGTGAGGTGCTTGCTGGAAGCACCTTAGTTAACATGTCATGGAAAGGTCATCTTGGCAATACAATTCCTGACTGCAGACACAGGTTTACCCTCCTTCTTATCAAGTCCATTTATATCTGTGTTCCCCAAAAACATGCCTTCCTCACATGAAACCGTGTCACGTCTTCATTTGGTTCTCCACACTGTTCTTCAGTGGCTGCGAAACCAAAAAGGACATGTAGATTTTGCATCCTTGTCTTCTGTTTCAGAAGTCTTCTGGTTTAGAAATGTCAGTGGAAGAAATTTATATTCAGAGCATTCAGAGTCTTGAATTCATAAAACTTGTATGTACTGGAGATACCAGAGGTACTGTTCAAGATTTTTCGTCACTCTTACTGATGTCTTTACCATGGAGACAAGCCTCTGGGCATGAGAAAGAAGTTTTTTTTCATTCAAGTATAACTACAGTCTTCCCAGAAGAGATGAATACTGGTGGAGTCAGTTGTGACAGATTTCTATTGCAATGATAATTGAGTACCGGAAATCGCCTGTTTGATGTCAGCCACAGGCTGAAGTTAGAGGTGTTAAATATAACTTGTGCTGCACCTGAACTGCTGAACTAAGAGCTGACTCCTTGAGCCATCCAACTGCTTGGACTAAACTTTTAAAGTGAGGTTAAAGATTAAGGATGTAAAGTTTTGCCTTTTGTTACTGTTCTCTTTTAGACGGCAGAATAGACCCTTGTATAAATTGGTTTAGTGCCCTTCTGTGCAAACACTGAGTCTCACATACTTCTGTGTATTTGTGTTTCAGTAAAAGTACTAAATTGTTCCTACTGCAGTCTACAACAAGCTCCCAGGCTGAAATTCTCATCCAGCATCTTTTTTTCTGGCCCGCAGAGGTTGCAATCTAGTCACTTTGCATACGAAAACCATTATCTTAAACACTTCCCCTCTTTTGTCCCATCTGCCCCTAGAATGCTGCTGTGACACAGCATGATACATACAGCACAGCAGCTTTAAAAAATCCCCAAATATGCCTACCACTCCTCATCTCCCCCCACATTCAAGTCTGATTTTCACCGAAATTCAAGCTGGGCAGGGCCCTTCTCACACAGCCAGTGCACAAAGGGAGGTAACTGCCTGCTTAAAGCTGCAGCCACTCCTCTCTTTGCCATCTGCCTGCTTCAGATGCTTTTGTTCATATCTGCATAAAAAAATCGTTTGAATTACTGTAGAACAAATAATTGCTTCTAATGAGTAGCATCTTAGATGGGTGAATCATGCCTGCGTACTTTCAGCTCAGTGATTCAGGCTAGCACACCTTCACTTTTATTTCAGTTGTCTAGGTTTCAACAAAAGATCAGTTGCACAGCTAAGCAGATGAGTGGTTACTTAAGTAGTAGTCACTTTCTCACTTCTGTCTGCCCATAATGTGTTTTAATTATCCTACACCTAACTAGATTGAGGCAAAGCTGAAAAAACAGTCTTCCAAAATAGGTCTCCATACAAAACTTTTATGCAGTAATGTCTAAAGTAGCTCTTTTGATTGTTTGGAATTTTGTTTGTTGGGGTTTTTTTTACATAAATAAACGCATACCACACATTCAACACTTTGTAATGCTAAATTCCTAACTCGTTACAGCTATATTCAAAAAGCAGAGATACCCTGTCCTGACACTTTTCTTCTCAGTCACAGCCACCGAACCATGCTGCAGAAGACGCTGCTGTAGAGGGAACACTAGTGGCGGGTTTCGGCAGTGCCCCGAGCGCATGCATGCAGTCCTCGGTGATGCACGCTGTGGCGTAGGATAAGTAGAACCGGGGAAGTGTTTCAGTGCCATCTGTGGCTATCTGTCTGATACAAGCAAAAGGTTGATCCACATCCACCTTGAAAACTGCATGCAGACTTCTGCTGTGTGTCTTGATGGGGGCCATTGGGTTGAGTAAGATGTCTCCAGAGCACACAGAAATATTTCAGTAACTCGATGTTTTAATTGCACTTGTAACTTTTTGTTATTTTGGTGACGAGTGCTTCTAATGGGAATTTTGCATATGCATGCTAGTATTTATCCCAGCACCTCATTTCTTACAACCTGTATGAAGGGTCTGGCAAAGGCAGTTCAAGGGTGGCAAATTTACTGCTGTATTTGTGTTAAAGTAGCCTGAAGAGAACATAGATGAGATTGGGTTCTTAAGCACAGAGAGAGTCTCTACCATAAGAAGCTTCCAAGCTACGAGACAAGAGACAAAGGAGGACATCTTATCCAAACTTGTAACAGGAACTAAAATAAAAAGGGCTGGACTAACTAACATCTTCAGGCAGTCTGTACTTTGAATCAGGAATTAACATTATTTTGTGTTGCTAATATGATCTTAGCTTTCCTTTTTGAGAGGTTTTTTTTTTTTTCCCGATAGCATGTAAATATTGCTTATTAATCGTAATACTTTATTATTTTTCAGCCTCCCCACATTAACAGCAGTATGCCACGGGTCAGAAGTTTTGTACTCTCTTTTATAAGTCACCAGGATGACCCTATACCTACTGAAGGTGATACTGAAAATGACTTGGACGTTGGATCCGGAGCCACCAATCAGACTGGATCGTTCCTGCGTGAACAACGAACAGTGTCAGTGCAGACAGCAAGATACCTCACGAGTCCGTGGCTGACGCGTTTTGTTCCTTCAGTTTACACCTTAGTGCTTGTGCTGAGTCTCCCTCTGAACATTACAGCGATACTCGTGTTTCTGAAAAAAATGAAAATTGAAAAGCCAGCTGTAGTGTACATGCTGAATTTGGCCCTTGCAGATGTCCTGTTTGTAAGTGTGCTTCCTTTTAAGATTGCTTATCACTTTTCTGGAAACGACTGGGTTTTTGGACCTCAGATGTGCCGTTTCATCACTGCTGCCTTCTACTGTAACATGTACTGTTCAATAATGCTTATGACGAGCATAAGCTTCGATCGCTTCTTAGCGGTGGTGTATCCCATGCAGTCTCTTGGGTGGCGTACATTAACACGTGCCTCGCTGATTTGTTTCATCATATGGCTTGTAGCAATAATTGGTGTTATACCTTTTCTCATCAGAGAGCAAACAATGGAAATACCCAAGTTAAATATAACTACTTGTCACGATGTGCTAAGAGAATCTGAACTTCATGGCTATTACCTCCACTTCTTCTCCATCTTCTCTTCTGTGTTTTTTGTAGTGCCATTTATAATTTCTACTGTCTGTTACGTGTGTATCATTCGATGTCTTAGTTCTTCTACCATTGTTGCAAAACAAAATAAGAAGACACGTGCCTTGCTCTTGTGTGTGGCTGTTTTTTCTGTTTTTGTTATTTGCTTTGGACCAACAAATGTCCTCCTATTAATTCATTATATCCATTTTTCTTATGATAACAGCTTAGAGTATCTCTACTTTGCCTATCTACTCTGTGTTTGTATCAGCAGCATTAGCTGTTGCATTGACCCTTTTATTTACTACTATGCTTCTTCTCAGTATCAGAGACAATTTTTCAGTCTCTTCAACTGTAAAAAGACTTTAGATCCTAACAGTAGTAACAGTAGTGGCCAGTCAGTGTCTACCACAAGTAGAAGGGCTACGTGCTCTACTAATGTGAATAACAGTGTCTACAGGAAATTACTAGCAATGCATTGAGATAACGTGTCTTACACATGCTTAATTCTTAGACTATTTCAGACAAAAAAACCCCTGTATTATATCCAAGAAATGCAAAACCTTAAACCAACTTGTTGTACAATACATAGTTCTATGGATTCATTATAGTAATGCACGATTCAAATAACTCTGTATATGTATATATACAGTATATGTAAATAGGTTAATGTAGAGGGGAAAAGTAATTTCTTCATAATAGTTGTTGAGTGTTTTTCAAATAAACTACTTTTTTTTCAGACAAATCCTTTGCATTGTTAGTTCAGTTTATTGCAGGGGTTTTATGAAATTCCATTTTAAGATTTTGAACTGCATCAGGTTGATTAAATTCTTACTTATGGAACCATTCCATCTATCCAGTACTTCCTGAGGAAAGTGAAAATATCTTTCCAGGCTTTTTTTTTTTTTTCCTAATTGGCATTATTTCTGGAATTGTGTGTAAAATTCATTTTCTTAGCATTATTTTGCATCTTGGACACTGAAACTTTATTTTACATTTTTATATATTCCACTTCAAAACAGACTGTATGGTTCTAGGAATGTAAGCAACTGAAATACAGCTGTTGATTGGTGCAGTGTGTCAGGGGAGATAATTCTCAGCAGCTAGAACTAGCTTTTCCTTTGGTGTTTCTACCATTAGTGTACGCTACGCATCTTGGTTAGGAATGCAGTATTTTTCATGATTTATTTCACAAAAAATTGCGAAATTTTATTTCACAATAAATCAATGTTGAATGGCTCTCCAGAAAATATACTGAAAAAGCCGTATTCATCATCTTGTTACAGAGTTTGCAAATGTGTGCTTTTGTGTATGTGATTAATCATCATGCACGTGTTTAGGACTTGGAAATATCCTTTATCTCTGCCAAGTCTGGATGTTTTTTATGTTTTACATTGTGTTCACATCTACTAAAATTGCTGTGGTACAAAGCCCAATAGCCAACTTCATTTTATGTAGCATTCTTTTACTACAAGGGAGGCTAAAGCTGAATAACAGGAACTCAGTTTTAGAAACAATCGTGTAGGTAATAGGACTGTACACAAAAATGGAAATCAAATTAAGTAGGGATTTAGTTAATGTAGGATTTGCCATAGGAATCTGCCAAGAAGTACAGCGATGTTTAAAAGATGTCTTCAGTCCAGCACAAAGGGTGAGAAACCTAATCTTTTTGCAGTACAGTGTGACAGTGAGAAACTTCTTTCTGACCATGATCTCTTGTCGATTTGTGTCTGTTCCTTGATGGACCTAAGTATAATTAAGTATTGTATTACCACGGTCTATATTTTTGTTCTCAAGTATTTGCTAATTTCTAAGTACATGAGCACTAAAAATACATGTATATGGAGTTAGAAAGGCTAAACCCCCACAAATGTTCAAGAGACATACTCAGTTACATTCTCATTTTCTTTAATGTCATATTAGGGGTAGTTTTGGTATTCAGCAAAATCCAAATGCATCTTAAGACTACGAACATCCACTTCTTGCTGGCAGAAGAAATTACCTCTGTGCTTTATGTAGTTACAAGCTGGGGGACTGCTCTTTAGATCTATTACATGGTTGGAATTTGTTTCAATGTCACAATGTTTTGTTTCATGACAGTGGGGGTTTTTTAGGTAGCCAAAAGGGACTGTCTAGTCTGCTTTGCAAGGGGCAGTATTACATGCTAGGGTGGAAGGAAATGTACGTGGAAAACAGCACGGCAATCATAGCGATTATTTATGTGGTTTTGCTCTGTGCTTGGGTGGTTTCACTTGTAACCTCTGTGTGCTCGAGAACATTTGCAAATGAGCAACTTCTTCCTACCTTATAGGGTGAAAAAATGAGAGGGGTGAATGCAGCTGTTTATCCTCATGGCTAAGAGCATCAAAAAGATCCTGAATAAGAATGACTAAAAAAGATTTTATGCATGTTTGTAAACCAGTATCCCAGCTCTGCCACACACACTGCTGAAGTTGGGTTTGCTGATGATCCGGCTTGCATGCAAGTGAAAAAAAAATAAAAAAATAAGAAAGGCAATTACACCACAGAACCTTTAAATAAAAAGGACTGACAAACCTAAGTAGACTTCCTGACTTCTTGGTAATGAGCTAAAATGCTGAAGTTGCCTTTGGAAAGTATCTTTAGGTTGCCTATGCATGTTTGAAAATGCAACACTTGACAGGCTTGAGGAGGGGGCCCATGCAAACTTCATGAAGTTCAACAAAAAGACAAGTACAAGGTCCTGCACCTGGATCAGGGCAACCCCTGGTATCAACACCGGCTGGGGGGTGAAGGGATTGAGAGCAGCCCTGCAGAGAAGGACTTGGGGGTACTGGTGGATGAAAAGCTGGACCTGAGCCAGCAACGTGTGCTTACAGCCCAGAAAGCCAACCATATCCTGGGCTGCATCAAAAGAAGCGTGGCCTGCAGGTCGAGGGACTTGATTCTGCCCCTCTGCTCCACTCTGGTGAGACCCCACCTGGAGTACACCAGCATGTGTCCGGCTCTGGGGTCCTCAGCACAGGAAAGACATGGACCTGTTGGAGCAGGTCCAGAGGAGGGCCACAGAAGTGATCAGAGGGGTGGAACACCTCTCCTGTGAGGACAGGCTGAGAGAGTTGGGGTTGTTCAGCCTGAAGAAGAGAAGGCTCCGGGGAGACCTTATAGTGACTTTTTAATACTTAAAGGGGACTTAAGAGAAGGACTGAGACTTTTTACCAGGGCCTGCAGTGACAGGACAAGGAGTAATGATTTTGATCCGAAAGAGAGTAAGTTTAGATCAGATATAAGGAAGAATTTTTTTTACAATTAGGGTAGTGAGACACTGGAGCAGGTTGCCCAGGGAGGTTGTGGATGCCCCATCCCTGGAAGTGTTCATGGTCAGGTTGGATGGGGCTCTGAGCAGCCTGATCTGGTTGAAGATGTCCCTGCTCCTTGCAGGGGGTTGGACTAGATGACCTTCAAAGGTCCCTTCCAACCCAAACCGTTCAATGATACATGCATACGCATGCTATTTATATTGATGCTCTGCAAGTGCTTCTAGCAAGCTTCTTGCTAGCCTGCTAAATACGGAGAGGTGATTAACAAAATTACCACACAGCATAAAACATACAGCAAATGTCACCTTTTCATAGCAAATGCAGCATTAACAGTTATTCCTCCTTTTAAGCTCTCACACCTAGTGTCATACCTCTGCTTTCTGTTTATATTTTGTTGAGGCTTCAGCTCAATTGGATTGCAAAAAGAAGCAAACTGCTATGTGACTGGAGGAGTCTCATACCAAGGCAGTGGCAGCTCAACTCTTTCTGAATTTGGCATTTCTGTGCAACTGGTTAGTTGGAACATGCTACAGTTATGAGTCTCTGTTTTGCTGCTGTATTTGATGGCAAGAAGAAGGGCAAGACCTGCTCAAGCAGCCGTTTATGGAGCCAACCTCAGGCACAAACAGCATCTGCAAAATAGGTTATAACTACTGAGCATGGCCACACAGCAAAGCACAATGTGGTAAGCTTTTGAGGAAACTGAACTACAAGAGCACTGCAATTTAGACTGAATGCTTAAGCTAACAGGAAAACCTAACCATCTCTTCATGCTTGATGCACCCTTGCGCTGCTAGCTGGGAAAGAAAATGAACCTTTTGTTTCAAGGGGAAAGGGAAGCAGTAAAAATCTGACCAAAAGAAATGAAGCCCATTAATGTTACTTGCTGTTTCACCCATTCCATCTCCTCCTCATTTTGGGTTTTTTTTTTTCATAATGTCAGGGTTAAGCTGCATCATTTGCTGTATGAAGCAAGCTAACAAACAACATTTGGAGATGAGAAGGTGTCAGGCACTAAACATACATGAGAAAGCTTGCTAATATTCCAGATATGCCAGCTTCATGTTGAGGCAATACTGGCAAGGGCAAGATTTGTAATCAGCATGGTTTCTGTTGGCAAAACACCTCATATAGCAGCTGTGATTGGTATAACTTATTTCACAGGGGAAGGTTTGCATAATTTAGCGTGGCAAGGATTTTGCAGGGATTGCTGCGTTCGCACTAGAAGCATTTCATCAGTTAATGCCAAGCATGCATCTGCCTTACAACCTGCTCCCTGCAGCCTGACTGCAGACAAAGTATGTTCTGCTGGCTGTCAGCTCTGTTTCCCTATTTAGTTGAATCCTAACCAGAAATATGAGCATGGTTCACAATGGTTTGCATCAGGCAAACTGGATCAGGCCATGGGATCTCTCCCTACTTGAGACAGGATCCAGAAATACAAAGAGTGTAGAAGCTGGCTAGCCGATCACCAGCTATGGCTTTGCACCAGAGCTCTCCAAGAGCTGGGGGAGGAAAGAGAAGGGCCTGGTGTGCTGGGTGCAATATTTAAGTCAATTCCTGGGTAAGGCCTTTTTATTGATCATTTTCATCTTTTTTGATCTGATTACAGTTTGATCTTGCAAGATGCTGAGCAAATTAAAAAATTAATGAGACCTCTCACGTATTTAAAATGAATGAAACCTCTCACACGTTTAAAATTAATAACCCACGTAAGTGCTTTTTCATGGCATTTTGTATTTTGCAAGTGCTATAGAAATGGTATAGTGATAGCTAATACAGCTGGAGAAGCTGAACAAATAACATGCTATAATCCAAGTCAACACTAGAGAGCATTAAAATAACTAGGTATGGCTGTTGTTAATTTGGCTTGTTGGGGGGGAAACCATAAGGAACCAGATCTGAACATCACACTGAACTGTGAAATACTGATTAGCCCTCTAAAAAAAATGTGGATTTGGAAAGGTGAAAAAGTATTGAAAATGTGTTGGAAAAGTGGGTGACAGTATTTTAAAAAGAACCTGTAAAAAGGTTCAGCAAAGTTATGGGGAATAATTTCTCTTACCTTTGTGCCTTATACCAGCCTTATAATAGTGGTGCCTGTAGCACCACAAACAAGCTTCTCTCCTAAAAAAAAAAGGCCTGACATTTAAAGCATGGCACTAAGCTCAAATACATGGCACACAGCAACATAACTCCATCAAGGTCAGAGTTGATGAAGACAACCTACAGTGAAAATCTGGTTTGGTGTTCCCTCACCAAAATAAAAATTAATGAAATTGAGCAAATCCATCTTCATTCTGTAGTAAGACTGGGAAAAATCACTCTCCTTACCTTTGTTTGATCAGGTTTGGGGTTTGTGTTAGGAATTTGGGGTCTTTGGGATATTTTTGTGCTGCACTATTACATACTACAGGCAGTAATCCTTGGGAAGTTCTTATGTGTGTTTTTTTCATCCTCGTGTATGGGGCAGCATTTGCCGAGGCAGCGGTGAAGGCAGTGCCACAGGGCCTCGGTACAGGGCTCTCCCAGCTCATCCTCCTTCTCACACTGGCTTGCCATGTTGCTCCCTTTGACTGAGCTAGAGATGGCAGGCAGGACACTGCTGCTTCCTTCAGAAGCCTGAACACAGAAAAGGAAAATAACTGAGCAGATGTTCAGAGCCAGATTACAAATATTGTATCACTGTTGGCTCCTTATAGTGTTCTCTTTTTTTTTTTTTCAGTTGTATGTTTAAATAATTCAGATTTTTGGCTTATAAACAGGAAAGCGCAATCACCATCAGCAATACAGGAAGCATGATAGGATCCTAAGACCAAACCTTTTAAATCTTTGTTTCAGCCAGACACTGAAGTCCATCCACTCAGCTTATGTTCCAGCAGGTGTGGAGCCTCCCTTCAACCCTGTGTACCTGCTAGAAGGGGGTACAGTGGTACAGAAGCCAGTGGTACCACTGATGGGAAGTGATGCTGCTGAACACATGCTGTAAGAGTCTGCTTCCTTTCCCACAGAACGACACTTAATTAGAAACAGGCGTCCAGCTCCGGAGGGTGCGTTTCGTCACTGCCACCTCCTACTATAATGTCCTGTTTACTGAAACATCCCTAAATGCTGAGTGTTTCTTGTCCAAGACAATATCCCACACAGTCCTCCTCACAGCAAGGTGCCTTGGGGATCTGCTTTCAAATTACACGGGTTTTACTGTCAACTAGTTAGTCTTTACTCATTACAACTTAACCCACTGATTTAAATGTTTCTTTTCTGATACAGTCACTCTTGTGATTTTCCTCCTCTCTTTTCTTTTTTACAATGAACAATTTTTACTTCCTATTCCAATCTTCCATTGCTCATCAATATTATTGCAAAGCCAAATGGAAGAAGATGTGTTCTTGCCTGCAGCAGACTTGTGTAAAGTGGTACCACTCACATCTGACATGTTTTCCAGGAACCATGAAATGCAAGAAATTTGTTAAGTTCAAAAATCAGGTCACCTAGGATAACTGGAATAATTGCATAGGATGTATGTGGATAAAGCTTTACAGATGCCTAAAGCACATAGTACTGAGAACTCAGTCCCAGATGGGGAAGAACAGAGAAAGGGAGGGAGAAAATGTTGTTACCCAAACTTTTACATTGTTTTATCAGCCTGTTCAAGTGCTAATAAATCTCCCGCCTTCAGAATAATTCCAAGAATATTTTTCTTGCATGCTTTTCCTATAGGTCACATAAGAAATAAACCTGTATATCAGTGCCACTTGTAGAATTTCTTTCAATTTATTTTTACACTTTTTTTTAGTCTCCACCTTTGCTGACTCTAAGAGGTACATGCAATTCTACCCAGCAAAGAATATAATACATCTACTTAGTTATCACAGCTTTAATGTCCAAGAAAATGAAAAACATGCTGCTGAAGATTCTGCTTTCTATTACTTAAACTCAAGCTAGGGATGACCAAGAAAATATTACTCCTACCACTGAAAATTACATTTACAGAGGCTCTGAAATTCAGCTTAGATCTCTTACTTTACTTTGACATTTTTTTCCTATTTTTATTTGGATATTATCGTCAGTAAAAATTTTTGAAAGGAGCGACTTACTGCACTTCCCTCACTAGTTGAAACATATTCGTAAATTTGCTGTGAACTATGTGGACATTTTTCATTAAATGGTTAAATTAAAATATTTCTAAGCTTTTTATATCTCTGCATCAAAGGTACTGAGTTTTATTAATGAAAATTCTTTCAAAATTACATTTAAAATATTAAGACTCTTTAAGAGACAGGCTTGTCTAAAGGGATATTATTTTTCATTAGCCCAATGGATACATTGTGGTGGGAGAAAAAAGACAATGTTTGGGGTACTTTAAACCATTCTGGGTAGTTTTTCAGGTTTGTATTTTCTTATCTTAGTTTCTAAACTAAGATCAGTAGCGCGGCAGACTCTATACAACTACTGACATGTTCTGTTAAAGCAGTGAAAATATTTCCTAACTTGAAAATCAGTCATCAAGAGCTATTGCTATTTTGAGCAAAATATTTTATCTTTGCTTGATCAGAGTATCTCCTGTTTGTACTCTAATGAAACAAGATGGGGTTTTTCTTCTTTCCTCACCTCACTGCCTCCTTCCGGACTAGCAAGTAAAACCAAACTGAGCAAAGAGCAGCATCAAGGAGAAGCTACTTCTCCATTCAGTGCTATTTTTTGACTGGAGGTAAAACTGAGGTCTGTAGAAGCATTGCCTAGAGATGAGGGTTACAATTCCCTTATGAATATACAGGAAACTCAACAAAGGTATTAACAGTGTCTTCCATTTAACTTTTGCATGCTTAGCCAGGTGCTCAAGGGAGAGAGGTACCTGCAGTGGCTGTTCAGTGATACTGGAATTTAAATGGTATCTTAAATTTTCTTTAATTGTCATGATTTTCAAAACCGTTAAAGAAAGGCCAAGCTATTCTTGCAAAACTAGCGAGATTCTTCTCAGCAGAGCAGGCAGCCAATTTGCAGCTACGTTGAGAGCTTCGTGCACCCGGCCCAGTGTCACCTCCCCAAGCTCACGCTGGGGACAAGCAGCCTTCAGGTCCCTGGGGACAGCTGGGGTGGCAGCGGGTGCCTCTGCAGCTGTGGTTCGGCTGTCCCAGCCCTTCAATCACTCACCTGCCCAACTCTCATGAGCGCAGCCCCACACCCAAACTGAGGAGGAAGGGGAAGGGTAGGCAGGATGAAGGCAGCCTCCACCTTCCTCCATCCCCATGGCTGAAGCTCTCTGCTACAGACTGGGCTCTCACATGCAGCAGCGTAAAAGCTCTGGGGTGCGCAGCAAGCAAGCCTGTGCCTCACGTTTTTCTGGGGCTCAGCCCAGCCTCTGGCCCCAAGCACAGGGACAGCCATGCCTGAGGGTGCTTGGGCCAGGCAGAGCCTGGGCTTCCTCTAGCGTATGCAGGGCAAGGATTTTTGCTGCCCCCACTAATAGGCAGGTGCCAGCCTTGCCTGTGCCAGAAACCAGGCACAGCTCCAGAGTTTTACAAGACTTCATTAAGATTTAGCCACCTCTGGTGAGAGGAAACAGGACTTAGCTTAATGAGACAGCAAATGAGGTTCTCCTGCTTAAAAACGTGTAGGTTTGCCTATGTAAGTGGCCTTGGATAGGCTAATTTAGGACTTTCCTTTTCCTGAGGAATAACATCTCTTTGTCACAGTGCCAAAGAAAAAAGCCTACCTGCCTCCAGCTTTCCTTCAGCATCTCATCTTCCTGCATGACAATGTACAAACAGCCCAGGTTTACTCCTCTCCTAACAGGAACAACCTGCATCAGACCTTACAATGGGAGAGGAGGGGGAAGGAACTATGTGAGGAGGGTGGGACCATGGTGGTAGGGGTGGCATCACCCTTGGGGTGGCTTCACCCTCTCTGCTGGCTTGGGACCTGCAGGCACGTGGGGTTACAGAGCAATCTTATCAAATGCTGCTGATGCGCAAAGTGCAGCCACTCTGGAGTGTATGCAAGATGGGGAGCCACCCTGACAGCCCCATGCCCAGCTTCTATATGTGTATATATCTGTGTATATATTAGTCACTTATCAGAGTTTCATTTTAATCCATTGTTGTAACTGTGACAGCAGCACTATCAAACAGGCATTTCCTGTATTCCTCTCTCAAATATAGAAACCACATGTTTCATGAGCCACAACTAGAGTCAATCACTTTTCATAATGACACTGATAGAGACATGCAGCCCCACAGACTAAAACCAGGGCTTCTCTAGCAACCCACGAGTTACATTCTGCAGCAATGAGACTGCACGCAACAAAAGGAAGAAATTTTAAGGATGATCTTCCAAAATAGTTCACTGGGAACAAGTACCACATGGAAAAACATCTGGAGATCACTTTCATAAATGAAGTTGAAATATCGTATGTGAGGGGCCTTGCAGGTGGTGGTAGCTACTTAAACTCATCAAACAAATGCTTTGGGACAAAAGTAGGGACAAATAGCATTGCTGTCCTTAGTGTAAGAATTTGCTTAGAGTTTTTTACTCTTGCTTGTTGTATTGGACAAGAACCTACTATAATTCTAACATGTTTTGACTGGAGCATAGTAAGGACAGCTTGATTTGCACTATGACCAGGGCACCTTGTTATCACAGCCCTGGTTTTATAACCGAATTTCAGCACATAGTACATTTGCTGCTTATTCTACAACCCTATTAAGTGCTGTAAGCAGTCCATCTGGAAAGGTACAAATGATGAAGTTGGATGTTTACTGTGGCAATTCTGTTCATTGCACTAAAAATTTTAATTGCAAAAAGATTGAAGGTATTACCTAAAGAAGAGCAGGGCTCTCTTTCTCTGCTCACAGCTCCTGCTGTGTCGTCGGTGTTCAGAAAAGCTTTCTAGGCTTTGTTGCTGAGGTTTCTGTTGGAGTCACACCAACACATTTTGCACCTATCTTGGTTTTGGTATCATGGGCTTGTATGTAGGGTGTAGCAGCCAGTTCTATCAAGTATAACTGTTTCTTTAATTAAAGGCAAGTTGTTATACCCTGCAATTTCAGTGAGATTCAGCACAAGACAGACCAGCATTGCCAAGTGTGTCAGAAATGCTCACTGTGTAATAGCTACTGTAAATTCACTGCCAGGTAGAAAGCATGATTTCATAACTGTCCAAACACTAAGCTGTTTTGCAGATTACTTCCTTCCACATGTTATTCTTGCTGTGCTTCTTGCCACTGTATTATGACTCCACAAATAAGCAGGCCTGGGAAAAGTTGATCGTAGAGAAACACTACCAGTTCATAAAATAAATTTCTCTTTTGATCTAAATCAAGGATATGGTAATCATTAATAACCATGAGACTGCCATCCTTTCACTGTTGCATTCAAGGGATTTCCCCTTCTTTTCCCCAGTCTTGGGTAGGTCTGCAGAGCCTTTTACCTGCTGAAGGTGTGCTCTGCTTTTAACCATGTGCTAAAGTGCAACTCTTGCAGGTTTCTCAACTGATACCACAAATAGACTCTCCTCCTACTTAAATGCACAGATCCTGGGAGGCCTATCCCCAAGTCTCTGCACACATCTTGAAGTCCCTCCATAGTCACAGTGAAAGGAAAAAAAGCAAGCGTGCTTCTGCTGATAGGAGACATTTAATTATTTAGCCCATTCCCACTGAAGTTTCTGGAAGCAACCAAGATGCCTCAAGTAAAGAGGACACCCCTTAGGGCTCCTGTCCAAAAGAGAAGCCTTTCTTCGACTGCCACCATACACTGGGTATGAGGACTCCTGTTCTCTCTCTTCTCTTTCACCACATGCTCAGGAGGCACACAGGAGCACCATTTCATAAGAAACCCTCCTGCCTTCAAATGCCATAGCAGCAAGTCCACATTCACAATTCTGTCCTTATTTTATCATCTAGCCAAATATCAATGAACTCATCTAACAGTATTGTTACCCAGAACAAAATAAGTGGCTTACTCAGACTATTGTGTAATGGCAGTTGCCCTAATGAGTCAGAAAAGCTATCACTGACATGTATAGTAACACAACAAAGTTAATAGCCATGAAAACCTTTTCCTCTGATAAATGCTTAGTCACAACCATTCTACCCACGTTGATTCCTGGTTCTAGAGCCCAGCTGTTTCAGGAACGTCCAATTGCTTACAAGACAATAAATGGATCCATAGCTAGACATGTGCTTTGAGCAGGGTCAGGAGTCACTCAGTCCTGCTATAGGCGAGGGATACATTCAGCTATTCCATTTCTGTAGTCTTTATGGCTATAAGTACAGAGGAGCAAAGTTAGGGGTCAGATAAAGCTCTCAAAGGCTGTTCTGGGATCTCATGGCAATATGCCCATCTCAGCAATTATGGAGTGTAGAGGAACAGTAATGTTCATGTGCTAGAGTCACTAAAAACAGGATAGAAGGAAGGCTTTTCAGGAAAGCATTTGTCTATTGGCTTGCCACAAGGCAGGATCAGCTGTCCCTACATCAATTCTCATTGATGCTTGTATAACCTATTTCCAGAAACCTTCAGTGATGGAGACTCCACAACCTCCCTCAGCATCTGATGCTGGCCTGTTTATTTGGTTTCTTCTTCTTCCCTGCCCCGTCACCCCACCCCCAATTATCTTTTATGTATTTGAAGACTTCTACTGCTCTCTTTGTTCTGTCCATCTTTCCTGAAACACAGTGCTGGCACCATACTCCAGCTGAGGCTTTGCTGATGCTGAATACATTGATGTGGTTCATTTTCCACTTTGTGCTCTTCTTGCTACACCTAGTCTGGTGTTTGTCTTTTTTTTTTCTTTGCAACAGCATGACATAGCTGACTGATAATCAGCTTTTGCTCCTCTTCATTCTACTCTGGAGATGATGCTAATTGGGGCTTGGAAGCTCAGTGGAGGGAGAACTGGTTCAGTATAGACAGCCCTTTTGATAAGCAGCTCTGCAGCCTAACTAAGTTTCTGATGTACAGGCATCAGTGTGGGAAATGCAGCTGTAGTAAGATCCAGACCCAAATTAACCATCAGGTCCACAGATTTTCTTAATTCATCTGCCTTAAAAGAAAGCCGATAGACAGTAGTTTGCAACAGCCTTTGTGTTTGTTGTCAGTGATTGAACAGAGGAACCAAACTATGCTGATCTCTCTTGACACTTGTCTACCAGAAAAAAAATAGTTATTTAATTTCTCTGTCTTGCCATTCTACTTGCTGTAACAACAGTGAATATTATCATTGGGACTAAGACATTTCTACCACTCTAACTGTATTGTAGCTTCTTACAAGACAGCTACTTCCAGTGGCCACTACACTAATCAGACTGAACACATCACAGGCTTAAAAATACTGGTGGGAAAACTTGTAGTGTATCTTTAATTAAAATATCTTAATCTTTATATTTGGATTTAACATTTCACAAGCATTAAATCAACTGCATTAAAAAAAATGCTGAAAGACAGAGATCTGTCCCTTTGAACTTCTGGGAGGAGAACAGACTCTTCAGGGCCTGGATGCATAAACTGGAGCTACTGTTCATGCTTTTCCTTTTTTTGTTCTCTAAGTATCATATTCAGGCTTATGTTTCCCAGCCAAATTCAAAAGCCTGTCCTTTTTTAGAAAAAAAGAACAGTTCTAGTCATAACTAGTCACTCTAGTAAAGCACATGATGAAGTGAGATCCATTTAATCCCCCAAAATATTTTGTCACAATTTTTATCATGTCGTATATCAGAATTCAGTAATGCAATGTTTTTCTGAATTACCTGAAAGATAGTATTTTTAGTTTGTGAAGCACTTTGAGATAACTGTCTTCCAATTTAAACACAATAAAATACCCTTTTCAAGCCCTTTGAAAGCAATTAATAGTTACAATGTGTGCCACTTAATCTGTAAGCCTCAGTTCCTTAGAGGCCAACCCCAGTAAAGGATCAAGTGTGACATTTTCAATGCTTAAAATTTAGAGTAAAAATTCCCATTAGCCAGGTTCTCAATTCCTATTTCAAACATAGTTATGATGAATTGACAATATATGGACCACAGGAAATGCAGGTGATGGAAACTATCCATTAACATCTACTGGAACCTTACATTCATTATGAAAAAAACTGAGATAATAAACCATTCTGCAGAATAATCATAGAATTGTTTAGGTTGGAAAAGACCTTTAAGATCATTGAGTCCAACCGTCAACCTAACACCACCATGCCCACTAAACCATGTCCTGAAGTGCCAGATCTATGTGTTTTTTGAATACCTCCAGGGATGGTGACTGCACTACTTGCCTGGGCAGCTTGTTCCAGTGCTTGACAACCCTTTCGGTGAAGAAAGTTTTCCTAATACCCAACCTAAACCTCCCGTGCCGCAACTTGAGGCTGTTTCCTCTCATCCTATCGCTTGTTACTCAGGAGAAGAGACCAGCACCCACCTTGCTTCTGCCTCCTTTCAGGCAGTTGTAGAGAGCAATAAGGTCTTCCCTCAGTCTCCTTTTCTCCAAACCACCCCAGTTCCCTCAGCCACGCCTCACAAGACTTGTGCTCCAGGCCCCTCACCAACTTGGCTGCCCTTCTCTGGACACACTCCAGCACCTCGGTGTGTTTCCTGTAGTGAGGGGCCCAAAACTGAACACAGGACTCGAGGTGCGGCCTCACCAGTGCCCAGTACAGGGGGACGATCACCTCCCTGCTCCTGCTGGCCACACTATTTCTGACACAGGCCAGGATGCTGTTGGCCTTCTTGGCCACCTGGGCACACTGCTGGCTCATATTCAGCTGGCCGTCAACTAACACCCCCAGGTTCTTTTCCAACAGGCAGCTTTCCAGACACTCTTCCCTAAGCCTGTAGCACTGCATGGGGTTGTTGTGACACAAGTGCAGAACCCAGCACTTGGCCTTGTTGAACCTCATACAATTGGCCTTGGCCCATCGGTCCAGCCTGTCCAGATCCCTCTGTAGAGCCTTTTTACCTTCAAGCAGATGAACACTCCCTCCCAGCTTGGTGTCATCTGCAAACTTACTGAGGGTGCACTTGATCCCCTCACCCAGATTGTTGATACCGATATTAAACAGAACTGGCCCCAAAACTGAACCCTGGGCAACACCACTTGTGACCAGCCACCAGCTGGATTTAACTGCATTCACCACAGCTCTGGGCACAGCCATGGCCATCCAGCCAGTTTTTTCCGCAGTGAAGAGTATGCCCATCCAAGCCATGAGCAGGCAGGTTCTCCAGGAGAATGCTGTGGGAAATGGTGTCAAAGGCTTTGCTAAAGTCCAGGTAAACAACATCCACAGCCTTTCTCTCATCCACTAAGTGGGCCACCTTGTCATAGAAGGAGATCAGGTTAGCCAAGCAGGACCTGCCTTTCATAAGCCCATGCTGACTGGGCCTGATCCCCTGGTCGTCCTGTACGTGCCACGTGGTGGCACTCAAGATGATCTGCTCCATAACCTTCCCCAGCACCGAGGTCAGACTGACAGGCCTGTAGCTCCCCAGTTCCTCCTTCTGGCCCTTCTTGTAGACGGTTGCCATACTCGCTAACCTCCAGTTGACTGGGACCTCCTCCAGTTAGCGAGGACTGCTGATAAATGATGGCAAGTGGTTTGCTGAGCACTTCTGCCAGCTCCCTCAGTACCCTTGGTTGGATCTTACCTGGCCCCATAGACTTGTGTGTGTCTAAGTGGTGTAGCAGGTCGCTAACAATTTCCCCTTGGGTTACGGGGGGTTCATTCCGCTCCCTTTCTTCCAGCTCAGGGGGCACGTGCTCCAAGTACAATTGGTCTTACTATTAAAGACTGAGGCAAAGAAAGCATTAAGTACCTCAGCCTTTTCCTCATCTTTTGTCACTATGTTTTGCCCCACATCCAATAAGGACAGAGATTCTCCTTAGCCCTCCTTTTGTTTTTAATGTATTTATAGAAATGGTTTTTATTGTCTTTTACTGCAGTAAACAAATTAAGTTCTAGTTGGGCTTTGGCCCTTCTAAATTTCTCCCTGCATAACCTCATGGCATCTTTGTAGTCCTCTTGAGTTGCCTGCCCCTTCTTCCAAAGTTCATAAACTCTCTTTTTTTTTCCTGAATTCCAACCAAAGCTCTCTGTTCAGCCAGGACAGTCTTCTTCCCCACCAGCTCATCTTTCGACATATATTATTTAGTCATATTTGACTGCTAAAAATCATCAGAAGACAAAGATAGTGTGCTCAGGCACAGGCTTCCTGGGTGAACTGAGAGACCTCAAGTCCTTTCTTTTAGCACCATCCAGTGGGGAAGGGATCCTGTATCCTGTGGAAGTGCAGATACAACATAGTATCATCTGACTCATTTTACTGTAACAGGTATACTTACACATGGGTGGGGAACAGAAAACAGAAAGCTATATGCAGCAACGCTTTTCCCAGTTGTCTTCTGTACACAGTGAGCTCTTGTGCCAACAGCTCAGTGTTGGCATCAGCACACACTGGCATTGCTCCAGGCTACCTCATTTCTTCACTTCAGGCTGGGTTTTTCCTTATAAGTGAGCTGAATGTATATTTTGATAGCACCTAGAAAACTCTATCAAAAATAGTGCACCTACTGAGTAAGCCACTATGCAATCCTTGCCCTGAAGAGCTGATAATTACCATCCAAGTGGCTTTATTATGAGGATTATAGTAATTACTGCTTTTTCCTTAAAGTTTTAATGCTGAACTTAGTTTCATGAGAATCCAACTTTTGTTTAAACTCCTGACCTTCCCAGAAGAAATAAAAATCCTTTAAAAATGCAACTTGTGTATATTCTAATGGCTCGAGCTACAGACAATAAATGAAAAGCTGATGCTTATTACTTACAAAGTAATATGCACCTGGGTGGGGACTGTCAATGCCTTCTTTTTAACTCTTGACTACAGACATGCTGTTACCACTGTCTAGTTCTCAACAGATGTGAGTTTCTTCCAATTGCCTGGTATGTGGTAGTGTTTTGTGAATTGAAGAGAGAGGCTTAAAAAAAGGGAAAATACATAGTAGGTAAAAAGCCATAAACTATTAAGCTCAAATGAAAGGCAAGCATTATTTCACAGCTCCACAATCAAGCACTCTAAGAAAGACTGGTCCTGAGTGGACATGTCATGTTTGCCATTATGTTACAAAGTCGGTGATGAAATAGGGGAATTCATTGCTCTTGGGGATGAACCTGAAAATTTTGTGAAGTTTTGCTGCATGTTAATTGTTCACTTCACTGTTGTAGGCACTGAGAATGTGGAAAACAAGGCAGGGATCATTGCCTCATGTTTTTATTTTACATTTTTTAAGATTTTTTGGTGTTAGGTCACATACTGCCAGGTCACCCTTAAGAAATAGGATGCAAGATGACACTGTGCCAATGCACACCCAAGTACTTTAAGCAAAGTGGAATAGTTTCACTAGGAGAAAATGAAAATGTCGAAGCACTACAGTATCTTTTAACTTGGAGGTAGGAGCTCTGTCTTAGGATAAGGAGGTACATGAGCTAAAATCCCCTTTACACATTGATCCTAGATCTTCGCAGTCCTTAAGGTCATGGGTGAAAAAGAGCACTGCTCCTCTTCCTTTACTTTCTCTGTAGATTTTCTTTTGGGGAGTAGACGCTTGAGAGCAAGGAATAACTTTGTTTTGCCACATCCAGTGGCAAAGCAGAAACAGGATTTTCTGGATTAGAGACCTGATGTCTCTTAGGCATGGGGCAGGCTGCACCCTTCCCCTCAGCAGTTTCCACCTGGGCCCTTAGGCGCCAAGGGCCCTAGCTCAGAACCTGCAGGAATCCCACTCCAAAGCACAGGTATTTTTCCTGCTGGCTTTTTTGACAGTCAGGGTGTTTATTCTGGTGTCAGGCTCTTACAGAGCAGAGATAGCATGACATGTTGCCTCCCGCCTCCACTCACACGAATCGTCTTGACCTCTCTTCCACAAGAGGATGCAGGTAACTCCCAAGAAGGCCAAAAGAAGCTGTTTTTCTCCATCAGGGACAGCCTGTGCCTATGGTTCACCCAGAGGTTACCAGCGCTCGTGTCCAAACTTGCTGGGGCTGCCTCCTGCTGCTCTGCCCCACGTGGGAGGCTGGCAGGAATAAGGCTACACTCTTCGCAGGGAGTCAAAGCCAGATACTGTGAGTTTTAGCTCTCCGGAACTGGTCTTCACCCTGAACTACCTAATTACTTTTCATAAATCCTTCAAATCTTCGTACAATACTTCATTGTAGTCTCCTATGATCTGTACTGAGTATTTAATTACAGATTTTAAATTTAATTTCTCTCTGTAAGTAGAGGTAATTTAATAATATTTCAATTATTTCTGCGTGTAGGCCATGACACACATGCTGTAAAAAAAGAGGGATCTTTCACCAGGTCAGGAAAGGTAATACAGTAATGACTCCATCCTAGGAAAACCAGATCAACCAGCTTTTCTGCCAAAGCACAAACAAACCTAAACACAGTGGGGAGAATAAAATCCAACATTTTCTTTGTTTCAAATTGCAGTAGAGAAAAATAGGTAGAAAAGCACCACGCTTTGTTTTGCAGAAAATGCAGAGCAATAAGGCGAGTGTTGAAGCTGTCATCATCAAGTGATATGTTGAATTAAATATGGGGAATTAACCTTTGCAACCCTAGGAATATAGTTTTCACCGAGCAAACATTTGTGGGACATTTAGACTTCTTAGTTCTCACGCCCTCACTCCCAGTGAATTTGCTATCAAACCCAATGATGATTGCTAATACACTGAGTACCTGTAACAAACATGCAGAATTTCTATGCAATTAAAATGCGAGTACTGCTGCTCTTGCGCTTCAGCCTTTTATACTGCTTTGCAAAAAAACATTCCTTGACTGCTCAAAGACTATACAGAGTAAGATGACATTGTTTAAATGTAAAATTATTAACTGTGGTGTAAAAGGATTTACTTAGATTTAGCAAAGGAAGCTGGTGAGTGTGAGTTCATCACCAAGCCTGAGGGAGCTTTCCCCAGCTGTGGGGGAATCTGGCAGGAGATCTTCCACGTCACCCTGCTGAAGCAATGCTTGGTTGGAAGGGAGAGAAAGGGGAAAACAGCTCCTCACTCAGCAAGGGCCAGAACTGTGACCTTATTTGCCTTAAGTGCAGCAGAAAGAGGGTCCAGGAGGAGCTGTGTGTGCAGAAGCCAGGCCTGGGCTTAGAGCAGACACCAAGCCAGGCCTCAGCAGGAGCAAAGACCTGAAGCCTCCATAAGAGACCCTGGCTGCTGCCGAGTACACCACCGCCTGAGAACCGGGAACAGCTGGCCAGCACAAAAAGAGGATTATCCCTCACAAGAAGCAGGTGAAGGACTGGCTCTTACTGAGTGTTATGCCTGTGGCTTGGGGTGAAGCATCTCACTGCAAAGAGAAGTCACCTGGCCACCAAAGGGTTGAAAATTGCCTGAGACTGGTGCAATCCAGCATCACTGGAATAAGCATAACTGTCAGAAGAAAATATTTCACCCCTCCTGAAGGAATTAACTGCTTGCTCCTTGCATTAGGGGATGATTAACAATCCAAATCCTGCTTCCACCTTGTGCATCACCCAAAGACACTGAATGGTAGAAAGAGGGGAAAAGGAAAGGTTTCCTGATTCTGTGCCTTGCAGCAATAGCCCCACATTTGTGGTGGGCTTCTGTACTGTCATGGTGTGCTCAGGAGATCAGGGTAGGGGTGTTGGGGTACAGTATTGTGTGGAATCACTTTCCCCTGCTGCCCCCAGAGGAAGCCCAGGCAGGAGCACAGACAATGTGGCATCCAGATATTGCAGTGAAGTTCCTACATGGCCCTGCAGCAAGGCAGAGGAAAGCACCTTTTTCTGTCCTTTCCATCCTCTCTCAGTCTTTCATCTCACAGTGGCTGCTGTGCAACGCGCAGCAAATAACTTGCAAATCCCAACAGCTCTGTTTACTTCGCTTCACTTCACTTCTAAATGCACATTGACTAAGCATTTTCATAGTCAGCATGTAGATCATATGAGACTCATATATCTGGAGTTTAAATGTTTGACAAGTTTCAGCTAAGTAGAAGAAAAAGTATTTTTCTAAATGTGAATAATTATGGCTATGTTGTTCATTAAACTTAAAAAGAAATTAAACAATCCAATTGCAAGTTAAATAATTGAATCACAAATACTTATTTTACAAAATTAGAACTCCCTCCTCAAATTGTAATGATGGAGTAATAAAATTATTTTTGGTCATAACAGTAGCTTTTTTTCATAGTGTGGTAGTCCTCAATTTGGGGCCAAATACCAGTATTGGATCTGATAAAGTGTTTGTGGTTTTCCCCTGATTGTGCAGGCAGTGGGAGGTGGGCTGAGACGCTGGGAGGGGACAACGCTGGATCCTGCCACACTAAACAAACACTGTGAGAACAGACGGGATGGCTGTGTGGAAAGCGTGTGACTCAGCACAGCTCCATGGATCTCTTCCTCACATCATTTCTTAGCATGGGGAGTTTCCAAATAATTTTCTGGAGTCCTGGCCAACTGGAATACTTTGTCCATTAAACTCATTTCTTTGTGGACAGTGGGATCTGCCTCTAGACAGACCACAATCCCTCTGATAAAATACGGAAGTGGTTCCAATCTCTGTGCTTTTTAACAGATAATCCCTAAATAGAACAAAAAAAGTCCCTTTTCACCTCACTGACAATGCACCTCTGTGACAATGATACTCAGTGACAATGATGGCAGCAATTCCCAAAAAAGTAATTTGCAAACCACTTGAACTATGGTAAAACAGCATTTATTAGAGCTAGAGAGAGGGGTGACATTGAAACTATGAAAAGACTCATGCTCAAAACCAGACAGACGTATCTTTTCCATATTAGAGAGCTGGGAGATGCCCACTTTCTAGCACAGATATCTTTTCTTCTTCAGCTTTTCTAATTCTCCCGTCCCCAAGCCACAACTAACAGTATCTGTTCTAAAACCAGCAGTAAGGTATGTCGCAAGGTAGCATGGACAGACCTGCCCTATTCTGCCTCGGATAATTTATGATGCAGGGAGCTCTTCAAAGGCAGGTTAAGAAGTGCTAGCACCTCCCTTGAATTGTGAGCTTTACTGCAGTCCGCTGCTGCAGGTTTCGGCTGTGATTGCCCAGCTAAGCCCACAGGTCCTGCCGACTCATGACACAGTTGCTCTCCCTGGAGAGCACGGACTGCTCCAGGAGTCCTTTCCATCAGCAAACTGCATCTCTGCCAGGCGCGCAGGAAGAAACACAGAGAAGCACTGGAGGACATCAGAGTGGATCCTAAATGACATCCATAATGCTGCATGGCCATATTAGCAGCTGACAAACTGTCTAACTCAAGTTTAACCTACATCTCGGAAAAGCCCAAGAACTAGGGCAAACGACCACACTATTCAAAGGAAGGCCCACTGGCCTGGATATGAGCCACAATAGTGACCATAAGCAGAGGCACAGAAAAGAGAAAGAGGAGGACAAACGTAAATGGTATTTTCCCAATTACTCTCTCACTCTTATACTACATTCTGCTCAGGGAAATTCCCAAGTCAGTTATGGATTGTCTCTTTAATAATCCTCAATGATCTCTCTTGCAAGTGTTGCCCAGTCTTCCCGGAAACTTACGAAAACCTCTGTATCCCCAGCATCCATTGGCAAGGAGCTCCACAGGTATCCTACCTGCTGGGTGTGCTTTGTGCAACGTTTTTTATGTTTGAACCTGGCTCCTGGTATTTGAGGAGTGGATGGCCCCAGCCCTAGTTGTGTAGTAGAGGATGTGAACAGACAGACTGAAGTGTTCTCAGCTGCTTAGTCAGGTCTCATACAGAAGTTATTCAATACTTTCTATCGTGTGCCACAAATATTGCTGGGCTCTACCAAATCCTAAATTGTTAATGTGACTGGATCACTGTATTGTCTATTATTCCCAGCTGTAACTGTTAGCTTAAATCCCATTCAATCTAGCTCTTAAGAGACGTTCGTGTGTCTGTTGCTTAACTTCCTTCATTTGAATTTATCAGCATAAAAGTGCAATAGGCAAGATACTAGTCCCTGCCAAACCAGGCAACGCCAAAACAGTAATTCCTTTTACTTGCCATACTGCCTTTTGAACTCTAATGCCATGTACTATTTAAATGTCATAAGCCAGGACTGCTGCCACAGGAACTGCCCAACCCACTCCATGCCCTTGGACTTCTGTGCACATCGCCGAAACACTCCCTCTTTTACATCAATACAGGCATGCCATCAGCTAGACTGGTGAACTGATCCTGTTAAAATTCCGCCTCTTCCTGGATGAGCGTCCTGTGACCCTTGTGTGGTTGTACCAACCTATGGGCCAGCACACAGGGGTGGAATGGGATAGCAGAGCCACACACATGGTGAGAAAAAGAAAAAGCTAGAGCCTTAGAAGTGTTTTGCTTTTTCCCTTGTACTCCTACCAGACGGCTGTTGCAATATTTCACTATCATGATGACTAGAAAAGTTATAATTTTTCATCTCTTACTTAGATCACTGATAACTTAAGAACATATGGCTATAACATGGATGAGACTCCAGAACACATCACAGACACCGACAGATCAGCTGAACAGTCAGGTCAAGTGCTTGTAATGGAATTCATGGTCAGAAGTTAATAAATGCATGATTCTGTTAAAATTTCCACAATTAGTCAGGAAATGTGATCAAAATGCCATATTTCATACATGCAACTTACAGAGCAATTCAGACTAGCAGCATATCATAAATTTCCAGAGTGCAGAATAAAAAAGGGAGATGGATTGATACTGCACAAACCTTAGATTAAGTTCATTTTCCATTTAGGAAAATGATATTGTGATTCAACAAATCATATTTTCTTATTATTAAAGCAGTATGACTTTTACTGTTTATTACAAGTATCGCTTTTCAAGGAAGAGTAAGAGACAGATCCTAAAAATAGAAGTTTTGATTAAGTAATCAGAAAATCACAAAGACAAATACTATTTACAGGAAGAGGGTATTCAGATCTAGAAATTTTGTTCCCAAGTCCTCCTGTACTTTACAATGATGGAATTGTTCATATAATTCTTACACCAGTTGGCACTGTTGTGAATGAATGGCACACTGTTCAACTGAACAAAAAGCTTGGCATAGAAACCTTCTGTGAAGCTCTCAGAATTCATTTCCATTTCGTTTTTTGTAAATATCAACTGGAATCCAAAGAGACACTCTGATTAGACAGATTCCAGCATTAGCAAGTGCTTAATTGTGCAGACAGGATCTCATCGTTGCCATTAAATAACTTCTTGGATACTGATTCTTGGCATCCATTCACAACTGAGAATGGCATTACTGCTTGGGCAAATCCTAAATTTCTCGGGAGCCATCAACAATTCTCAGCCAGAGTTCATCCATCCCCACAGCTGTCCCAGGCCTTATCTACATCAAGATGTTTACATAATGTCAATAAAACTGAGGTAATCAAAACCAACACCTTCTGAAACTGAGATGAGCAGAATGCATTGGCCAAACCAGCTCAAATTCTATTGCCTGTTCAATTCAGCAGTTCTGCACGTGCGAAAGCACCACCTGCCTTTTATTGACTAGGGTTAGGTTAGAGCAATCCTACAGCTTTAACATGGCATACATTTCATGAGACTGTGCTTAGGAAGACTCTTCTTCCTTTCACACAACTCTTCCTCCACCGATCTCTACATCTCCACATAAAATTTTCTCCTCTGTAGATTTGCCATAGATTTACTTAAACGTTGCACAGTATGTTGTAATTCTGGCAAGACCTCAACAGATGAACGGGTCTTGAGGGGGACAAAAAAAAGTATTTCCAGGTCACCACTCATTGCTTTTTTCCTTGATTTGTGGATTCCTTTTCCATAGGCATCCCCTAGAGGTGAGCTAGAAGATGGGAGGAAAAAATCCTCTTCTGAGAGTGTTCTGGAAATTTTGGTATGAGTAGTAACTGTGTGGTAGCAGAACAACATTAGGAAAATATGCATGCTTCCACTAAATTAGGAAACACATAATGGCTGCTGAAAGCAGATGCATGAGGTAGGCAATCCCTTTCTGCAGGCTGGCAGGAGCAGGAGAAATAATGCAAATGAACAAGGGCAGTAGGGAAGCCAATAGTCAGGCTAGTAACTGCATTAGCGTATCTGTAGGTTATTTCTACTGTGGGTTACTCTTACTACAGATTGCTAATAATCTGAGACATATGCCCACAAGGCAGAGAAGGAATCAGTTCAAAAAGGTCATGATAAACCCAGGGAACTGTGTCATACTCCAGTTTGCTCATAGGGTGTTCTCCAAACCTGGAACAGTTCCACACAGGCAAAAGGACAAATCCTTACAGATTGTTTTGGAATTGCATTGCTTAACTGAAGAATTATTTATGCATTTAATCTTACTGCCCAGAAAGAGAGGGGAGAGGTTATAGTATCCTAAAAGTGCCGTAATAACCACTTTACTTTTTAGACATCTTTGTGTTTTAAATGCACAAGGACTAAAATAAACAAACTCTACAATTTTTTTTTCCAATAGTTAAACACCCCCCCCCCATATACCTATATATGCCTATCCCTCTGGGGAAAAAGATTAAGTCATGCACGACTAGGATTGCACCTGTTTTGTACACAGGATTAATTTTTTATAAAGCTCTTTCTTGTCAAAGGACTACTGGAATGGCCGGCAGCACTGACCGGCCATGGCCCCCTACCCAGATTTTGGGTTGTGTCTCCCCACTTTCCAAAATATGGCTATGACTTAGTCAGCTCCCAAGTCTCCAAGACCAGGTCTTGATGCGGATCTTTGAAGGTGACCAGGTGTGTGGTTCCATGTCACTCTCTCCATGCTCTTTATCTCAGACTCACAAAGCATAGTTCTCCCCAGCATCCACCAAACTTTGTGGTTCGTGATCGGCATTTTTCCACACTGTTGTCTAGTTCTTCAAAATGGCTACAAATCCCATGGGGTTTCCCAGAGGTCTGCTGCCATCCTGAAACCTAGCTGGTGTTCTTCTCCCTCAGTGCTCCACCTGGATGCTTCTCCCTCTGGGCTCCTGGCCCTTCACTTGGTTGGAAAACTGCTGTTGTCTGTGTGGTGGGTAAGCAAGAATGCAGAGTGGCTTGAAGAAGCTCCTCTCCCCAGAGGAAAAAATATGATGGATCTCAGCAGGAGACCTTGCTGTTATCTGAGTCATGATTCCTCAGTAATGGTGAGCTTGACCTAAGCATCTGAACTCTTCCTTGCTAGAATCAGATAAGACGGGGCCTAGATAGCATTTCGGTTGAACAGAGGTATACAAGTGTAAAATCACGGAGGTTGAGTCACAAGGTAGAACACCATGCCAAATCTTACTGTATTCAGATCCCAGACTAAGACCACTGAGGTCAGTGTAATAAGGACTGTGTTTTTATTCTGCTAGGAACATTGTTGTAGAGTCACTAACAGCTGGGCTGGAGGAGTTACTCAAGGCATCACCTACTTCTCTTGCCAGGATGAACTACACATACCTACATTGTTTGTTTGTCTAAACTGCTTTAAAACTGCCAGTGATGGAGGTCCTACAGATTCCCTAGAAAGTGAGAGCTCAGTAACACTAGTACGAAATGTTAGAACTTTTTCATAATATCTAACTTTGCTAACATTTCAGCCTACTCAGTGAACATGGAAAACATGCTGCAGCCTTGGACATACTTTAAGTATGTCATCACGTCTCTCCATGATCTTCTTTAGACCAAACAGAATTAATTGCTCCAAACATTCTCCAGATTGTTCAAATTGTTCACATCTTCTCTGGACTTTGTCCAGTTTTCTTTAAGGAAGATATGGACTGAGTTAAAAATATCCTCCAACAAATAACTTACTCGTGCTGTATGAAGGAAAGACTTCTTCACATATGTTACAGACAACAACCCTCTTTGCTGCAAGACAATACTATTGACTCCCATTGCATTTGTGATTCACTGTAATGATTCAGATTACCTTAAGAGGAACTGTTCTTTTATACACTCCACCCTATATCCCTTCCAGTGCAGATGTAGAAACACTAGACAAGAATTGTAATGGACCCATACTGAAAACAACTTTCAGCTCCCTACAAAACAGTTTTACAAACCAGTACATACAAACAGTAGCTCTACTGAAATGGAAGGAAAAATAGGAAAAAGAAATCCCTCCTCAGTTTGGTCAATGTATCCCAATATTAATTTAATTAATCTCCAGAAGGAAAACCTGTTTACCTCTCCTCACTGGCTAGGATTAACATTTCACTATACTCATCAGACTTTGCAACCTTTTCCTGGCATCAGAAAGGTTTTGTTGTAAAATTTAAGTTAAATCATTCCTTGGAACTGGTGTGGTTTAATTATATTACTAAGAGGAATATGGACAGTAGAAATTATCTGAGAAATGTTATGGGCTTTTAAGATGTTTCAGAAGTCAACATTTTCAGTTATCGCTTTTAATGGTTACCTAGTAAAGATCCATCCCTAAAAGTAATTTGGTGTTTGGATAGTCCCATAGTGTCAATACAAACTGAGTTATCTCCATGATAAGCCATCAATAAACTTCCTATGTGAGATAGACTAACAGAATCCTGAAAGAGAAAGATGTGGAAAATCCTTATGCAGTTCATCACAACTAATACTGTGATTCACTTTCCACCACAACCTTCCCCACTATATTTTTACTGCAAATAGGTTGCATATCTAAGCATACAGCTCTTTAATAATCTTATTTCCATTGTTGTAATGCTGACCTTATTTTAAACCCCATGTGTTGACACAAGCTCCCATTTATCATTGCCTGCTTGCAGGCGGTTTGCTCTGGAGACTAGCTGGCTATTACAAAGGACAGAGTAACACCCACTCTAGCAAACATGCCAACACCTAATGGTGTTTCATTTTGTTGAGCTGTTACAATTTTTATCCTAGCTTAATACTGACCCATTGTTTCATTTCCTCGGCACAGGTAACACAATGCCACCACATACATCAGACAGATACAAACTCAGCCTAAACTAGTGGTTGCACTGACAAATTGCAAGCAATCTGCACATCCCTTTCTCTGTATTCCTATCTGTGCGGTGAGAGTACTTTCCCAGTTTACAACAGTAGGAGGATAAGAAGTCAGTACTAGCTAAATGATGGTATCTTGAGTATATCTATACCTGTAAGTACAGTTGTAAGTACAAGATTATCTGTTTATTCAAGAGCACACTCTATGCAGTGCACCATGGAAAGACTGGATATGATGTCATAACTAAAACCCTTTCAAAATGCATATGTCCAAGCACACTGAATTAAGACTGCACAAGTAGCCCAAATTATAGAATTTCCTAATTTTCAATTGCTTGATTTTGGCACCTTAACATGCTCTTTTTTTCACGTAGCTGTAGGCACAGTTGAAGACAGACGTACCACAGGTTAAGCAACTGTCAACACAAGTGCAGAAGCACTACTTTATGTTCTGCTTAGACTAAGCCATTTTGTTAAATCTGCATGTCCTCTATTACTGCAGGGTCATGGTGAAGAGGTGTCACAGCTGTACGTCCATGTCAGTGTAAAGTCAGGTTTGGGCCATCTGTGTTTCTACCCCCCAGGCACTGGGCATACCTAACATTTTGTTCTAGACCTTTTGCCACTTCTCTTTGTCATGCCTCCAGTCCAAGCCCTGGATCAACTTGCTTTTGAGAAAAGTAAAAATACAGAAAGAGTTAAAGGCCAAACATCAGGAACAAACACAGGGCACTTGCTGACAGAAGGTCAGAAGAATTGGCATGACACCCAATAACCATTAAGGGACCACCTTAAACAACCCATAGTACCTACCCCTTCCCCGAACACGGTGACTTCAAAATGCCATGAATTAATATGCTACCCACACTGGCACCCCAAGTAGTAACAACACAAGAGCACATCAGCAAAACATGCTCATAAAGGATATTTTAAGTGCTTGTGCCATCCCTATAAGATGTGTTGATTTTTAAAGTTAGGAGATTTTTTATTTCCTCTTCCTTCCAAAACCAAGCTCTTCTTGCACCTTAAAAAAAAAAATCCATATATTTATGTAAGACATATGGTACGAATAGCCCTCCCTTACCTTCTCCCCACTAGACATATGGTATGACTACAATAAGCCACACACTGAAAACACATTTGCCATCTGAATTCAGAAATTCCCAGGGAGACATGAAGCACATAAGACAAGCTCTGTATATTGAAAATACTCCCACGCATTTATCCTAGCACAAACTGCACAAGTACTGACAAGTGCCTTGCCACGAAACCACATCCATTTCTCATTTAATAAAGGGGTACCAAGTATCTTTGACAGTCAAACATCTTCATGATTACATCACATCATTGTGCTGTTAAAAATTAATCAATACCTTAAGGGGTATACCCTGGAAGGTCCCCTTTGGAGTCCCTATACTAAACTGTGTTAATACCACCACACCCACCAGCTACTCAAAGTACAAGGGAGAGCACATTACCAATGATGCCCTTTGCCCAAAGGTGCACGAGACTTTCTTGGCAACACACCCCAGACAAACATTGCTAGAGCAGGCAATTATGAGCTGATGTTCACGTATCTTTTTGTCAGCTTTGGGTATGCTTTGATAATCAATAACCAATGACATACAAGTCCAAAGCTCCCTTCAAGCCACTGTGTAAAGGTGCAAGATGATTCTTCTTAACTCATTATAGTATAATATAGCAGTGCATATATATATATGCACACACGCACACGTATATGTATGTATTTGTAGCAGAAAAGACAAGCAACTACCAATTTGCAATGGAGAACTGAGGTTTAATAAGTATCTATAAATATGTATTATTCTGCCTGTGGCAGTTGTATTTATTGCAACTATTTTCCAGGGATAAACAAGTGTGAACAAGAACCTAATTGTTTGGAATTTATTTACAAATTGTTACATTTTCTTTCCAAACTGATAAATGGCACACTACAACTGTAAATTGGTTTGACAAATCAGTTGTCTTCAATAAAGGCAACTAAAAATTGCGAAGGCTTGACATTGCTCTATACAGAGGTCCCAGTGACTTGAACAGGGGCAAGACCATTTCTAGTTTCTATTAAATATTTTTTAAGTCCTAAGGCAGAACTCATTTATAGACTATAAAGGGGGAATTTTTCCTAACAAATACTATCCCTGCTGGAGATGTTAGCTAGGAACACCAGCTTCTCAATAAAAGTAAATAGAACAAAACCAGAACAAAAGCCTTGTTAGCAAGGCACAGATGGAACACCAGGAACTACTGCATACAAGTGCCAAAGACAATTAATTTGTTATAGAATCACAGAGTGGTTTGTGTTGGAAGGGACATCTAAAGATCATCTCATCCAACACCATTCCATGGGCAGGGACACCCTTCACTTGGTCAGGTTGCTCAAAGCCCCATCCAACCTGACCTTGAACACTTCCAGGGATGGGACATCCACAGCTTCTCTGGGCAACCTCTCCCACTGTCTCACTACTCTCATAGTAAAGAATTTCTTATATCTTACCTAAAATCTACCCTCTTTTAATTTAAAAATGTCACCCCTTGTCCTATCACTACAGGCCCTGGTAAAAAGTCTCTCCCCATCTTTTTCATAAGCACCCTTTAAGTACTGAAAGGCTACAATAAGGTCTCTCTTACAAGGCAGGTCGATAGAGTTCTCTGGTATTAAAGTTGCCTGACACGCCCTCTTATACGGTCCATTTTTAATTGCTTGGGAATCTAATGAATTGTTTATAAGATTTTGAAGGGAGATGATCTTCACATCAATTACACGTTTCTGACATCCCTATGAAAACCAAGCCAACTTATAAACCTCTGTTAATATGGTTTCCTTACATTCAACAGAGGCTAAGTCCAGAGTTGCATTTCCAGAAGATGCACCTGCAGTGACGCTCGCTTCTACTCACAGCCACAGGACTTCTCCGGTGGCAGCTCTGACCGGTCATGGGACAGCCTAGAGCGGATTTGGTTTAGTGACAAATGAATCCTTTTGCTTGCATTCTCAGTCCCTTCCACTGTTGCTGGATCCAAGCAAAAGAGGGAAGGAGATGTCTGCTTTGAATGTAAAAGGGACAAAAAGACAGACCGCATGGAATAAATCAAGAGAAGACAAACAGTGAAAACCAGGACTGGGTGCTGGCAGGAGAGCACTGGCTACAGCAGAACCGGACGAGAGGACTGACCACTCCTTAGTACCAGAGATCTGAGAGGGAAAACACTGTAGAGACCGGTAGCCAGCACATATGTACATGCCTGTTTGAAAGGGAGATTAGATAAAAAGCCAGATGAGAAGACTACAACTCACTGAACAAGGTCATTAGGAGCAGGAGATAAAGCACCCATGAAGTGGTTTGTAATGGTAAAGTAAACAAAACAGCACTGCAAGTGAGACAGAAAGGGACAGGGAGGTAGTCTGGAGGGATGGGCTATGACTTTCTCAGTGCTTAGCAAGGAGGCTGAGACTAAGATGAGAAATCTGTAAACAGTCTTAGCTGGGTGGATGATGAACAGAAACTGTGCTTTGAGTATGGACTAACTTATAACAAAGACTCAAACAAGAGAGGCCCTTGATGTCGACTCAGCCACCCAAAACTTCCAAGTGTATTTACCTTCATCTCTCTGTACTCCATTTTCCATCTGTAAAATGGGAACAATGCAGACCTCAACTCACAGCTGTATTTCATGACCATCACAGAAAGCCCACAAAACCAACAACTTTCTCTTCAGAACAACATAGAAAAGAGTATATTCGTAACATACTCATTCAAAAAAGGAAAAAAGAACCCCAACCATTTTATCACCAACTGAACACCAAGCATTTTGCAGACTGACGGAGGCAGAGGGAGTATTACTGTTGTAACTGGAGAACTGGTTTAGAGGTGTGAACCAGGGTTGAACATGTAGTTTTAATTTGGGAATTTGGTAAGTTGTGTGCTCGATTTTGCAAACCTAAAAACATTTCTTAAATTCGTACTTGTGTGGATAAACGGAAAACGCTGCTGGCACTACACTGTGCTTAATTTTGTTCTTGAAATCCCTATTTGCAAAACCAAAAGGAAGTTGGTGTACTCCAAGTTTAAGCAAGGCTGACAAGTAAAAACACCCCTTCCTTACCCTGGGTCACACCAGCGCAGTACCACAAATGCACTGGGGTTAAGCGGCCACTACGCATTTCCCTGCCCGCCTGTCACACGACAACATAACGAAGAAGAGCAGCACGGCGGCCGGCACACGCACGCAGAGCGCTACGTTCGGAGGCCGCAGGAGCAACGCTGTCCCGCGGAACGCCCCTCCAGCCCGCTTCCTCGCCAGCTTGCCCCCGGCCCCAGCCCGCCTGTGCCAACACCAGCTCGCCCGGCTGCAGCAGCAGCTCGGCGCCCACCACGACCACCACCAAAGAGGCGGCCGCTCCAGCGGTACGCCTCGGTTTTACGCAGCTGCAAGCTGATAACGGAGCACCTGCCGCGGGCAAGAGGCGCCCCCGCCCTGCGGCCGGGCTCCCAGGGGCGGGCTTAGGGCCGGGTGAGCGCCGGAGGGCCAGCTCGAGAGGGAGGGAGAGCCGAGGCCCGCGACGCCCGCTCAGCCCCAGCAGCCGCGGAGCGGGAGCACGGAGGCGTGAGGCGAAGGCCGCGACCAGCCGCCCCCTCGAAGGGGGGAGGGGGCGCCCCCGCCATTTTGAGACGGGCGCAGCGGACCCGCCGGCGAGGCTCCCCCCGCCATTTTACGCGCAGCCCCGCGGCCCGTCGGGGGTGGGGGACGTGGCCTGGCTCAGCTCCGCCCGCCGTCAGGCTGGTACCGGCCAGACCGCGCCCTCCGCCCCCTCCTAACTCAGGTATCAGGTGAAACTGGTCGGGCGTGCGGGAGAGGCAGTGGTGGCCGGAGCGCGGCGGAAGGATGGCCGGGCGCCGCGGGCTGTGCCGCCTGCTGCTCTGTGCGCTGCTGGCAGCCGCCACTCCCGCAGGTGAGAGGAGGAGTGCGAGCCGCCGCCGACGGGTGCTAGAGCCGCCGGCTCGGCTGAGATCAGCTGGGGACGGCCGAGCCCTCCCAGGGCTCCGCGGGTGCCGCCTTGGTTGATCGGCGCCCCGCGGCTGCGGGTTGGGCTGCGGGCGGTGGCGCTTGAGGCGGGCAGCGGTGCCGGGGGCCCGGGGGCGGCGGGGCTGAACCGCGCCGACGAGCAGGCTTCTGGCTCCCGGCTGGGCTGCGGGGGGCCCGGAGCGGACTGGTCGAGGTTCCCGCCGAGTCGAAGGGGTTCGGAAAACTGGGGCCGGTGGCTGTGGAGCTGCCGGGAGCCGCGGGGAGGGCGCTGCCGGCCGGCCTCCCTCCCCGCCAGGTGGGGGAAAGCAGCTCGACGGGCAGGCAGCAGGGCTCGGCTTCCAGCCCCCTCCGGACTCCTGGGGCGCACGGAGGCGGGGAGGGGGGGGGCGCTGAAGGACCGCAGGGCTTGCGGGGTGTCCCCGCGGGAGCTGCCTGGCACCCCCGCCCTGGCTTCACCCGCGTCGGTGCTGTACCCGATCAGGTCCTCGGCTAGAAACCTGCCTAAAAGCTGTATATAAACATAGAAAACCTTAAAGACCCTGTTCTCGCTTTTTTCTCAACTCTGAAAAGCTAGTATTTTTTTTGTTTAAATCCTAAATCTTACCTTTGTTAGTTTATATTATTGCTTATTGAACGTAAGTGCTATTTGGGGAAAAACACCCAAAACAGTCATTCGTATTAATATTTCACAGCCTTAAGGTTCATGTTTCACTACCTTTTATAGTAAACCCCATTGCCGTGTCTACGCATGCCTTCTGTATTTGTTCATCCTGGTCTCATTTACATAATAAACGTATATATGTAAAGACTGTATAAATATTGAAGCCAAGCTTATGGTAGGTCATATTTTCTCAACAAACAGATACTAGATAGCTGCAAATGTTGTTGTTCAGGGCAGAGTTTCTGAAATAACTGTCTCTTAATAGCCTAGTTGTCTGACCTGGGTGGGGGGGAGGACTTTGGAATCATGCGGGGGGGGGGGGGGGGGAGTATGCTTAAAAGTTTTAGCTGGGTGCTCGATCTTCTGGAGTAGGAAGGTGAAATGAGCTCCAAGTGTGATCCTATCCCAACCAAGGAATATGCACTATAAACCAGGGGCTTATTGTGGCTGTCTTCGAACAGGCTAATGCCATTACTGGGTTGTGGTGAATCTGGGCTGCAGATCCAAGAACGAGGGTAATCTTAATCTTAGTCCTGTGTGGGTATTACTACCATGAGCTAAACTAGTTAATTTGGATACTCTGTGCTGCTGTCACTTTTGTGTCTCCAGGGGAGGCACAATCCTTCGTTTGGTATGCAGTGGGTTATATCTTCTGGACAAATGGCAAAGGTGTTGAAACAGTCTTTTGTTGTGGGAGGAGAGTACGTTTTTCCCTTGATGCCAAGCAAGTGTTTCCCGTGGGCAGATTAGCAAATCGGCTGCATTCTGTGTGTGTGAGTCAGGCAGAGTGAAACTCGGTTTGGAAAAGAACAATTGTTACGGAAAACTGCAAGCGCAGAAAGAGTAAGGATGTAGAAAATGCAGATACCTAACAAAGGATTGGTTGCTCGGTGAGGGAGTGTTAACTCCAAAGACAAACAAGACACTGAACTGTCTCCCTATATGGGTGCTAGTTGGTCTAACAAAAGCTGCCCAGTACCTGCAGTCAGAACTTTTGAGGCAACTACTTCAAGTCAACATAAAAGTAAGACTTGGTCTCTGAAATTTAGCTTGGCTGTGTCTTCAAAAATAGAATAAAATAAACCTTTGTCTCTATTCTACCATTCTTGCAATACTGAGTCCTGTCTGTGGTTCATGTGTCCATGAATCCACTTTATTACAGCTCTTACTGTAACGTGTCACACAGACACTTTAGGGCTTTTTGGTAAACTTTTTTTTTTCCCCAACCCAGCCTATGAACATCAATTGCAAAGCATTGCTTTATATCTGATCACAAAACATTAATAGGAATGAAGTGGTAGTATTTGCTCTTCCAGTTTTCTGTAGTAATTTAAGTCTTTGGAATGGAATACAAATAGTATGACTGCAGTTTGATAATATCAGCCACTTACTGATGGACAGGTCTTAACACTGTACACTGCACTTTATTATGGTACTCTGAGAATTGCGGTCAGCTTAGAATACAGGGTCTGTTTCCAGACATCTCTGGGATCTTATTCAGCTAAGCTATAAGCCTGAGAAAAGAGGCATTGCTTAGCAAATTATCATTTACGTTATCTGATATCTATGTAAGCTGTGGTCTTCAGACTGGTTTTATGGCTTCTATTCTTCACAGCTCAGGTTAAGGACCTGGGATTTCTGTATTATACATGTAGACTTTGCAGTCTTTAACAATATTGCTGACATAGTCATGTGGCTTGAAGATCTGAGAGCAGGATTTGTATAATTCTGCCCTGTTGTAATTGTACCACATATAGGCCTAAATGACTGTTTGGCATTTTAATTCATTTTCTTTAGGACTGTTGTTTTGTTGATATAATATAGACTTCAGTCTTCATGCAGTCTACTGCAAAGATTTGTCCATGTCATTGTACTAGCAAAAAGTTTTCTTACACCTCAGTTTTCCAGTGAAGCCTGCCTGTGCCTGAAACTTGTCACATACTTGTTAAGTGGACCTAGGGTGACTTAATTAAAAGCTCTAAAGAGCACCAATATATGCTGTATTTCTGTACACCTCTTTGGGAAGTCACACAGTCTAGACAGGATGCTAATGCTGTGCATCAGACTTTTGCAGTAATAACTTGAAAAGAATAGCTATCTAAAGTTGTGCTACTTTTGAGAACCTATACTGGAAAACACACATACTTGTGTATTTACGTATTTCTTGTGTGAGATTTCTTATACTTTAAAATGTAAGGTGTAAGTATTACACCTTACAGTTCTGGAACTGTATCAAAACTCTATTTATTGAACAACAAAGGGACCATCCTTCAGTACTGTTCACGGCTTCGTGTACACAAACCTGCTTCCTCAGGAAGACTCTTATTTAAATAGTCCAGTTGGGAGGGGGGTTGTGGCTAAAATAATCCACAAATACTGATAGAAAGATAAGGTAAAAATAATTCTCCCACAGACAGCCAAGTGCCATGTCCATACAGTTTAGCTCAGCAGATGTCTGACTTTTTTTGGTACAGTGTGAGCTCATGGACAGTATCTGCTTGTGCATTTTAACCTGTTAGCGCGAGAGGACTGTGTTGGGTCTGGAGGGGTTCTGAACTGAGCTGTCTGAAGGCTGTCGTACAAGACAGCAGTCAGGAATGGCTGGCGTGCCCATATGGTTTGTAAGTTCCTGTGACATTCAAAGAGGCATAGCAAAACTTGAAAGTGATAGCTGTCTTGTGTGTGAAGCAACCATAGCTGTCAGCTCAACCACCTAGCACTTTGAGTAGAAACTGCGGAGATTTCTGGTCATCTTGCCCATGAATTGGAAGGAGATCCTAGATGACTGGCCCTATTGCATCTTTGTGCACAAAGTTAGCCTGTTCAAGTTTCAATTCAGATACAGTGTAACAGGCATCTTTCTTACCCTAGGGATCGCTTGTGCATAGCTTTTGGCATTACATTCTGAGTTTCAGTTCTAGTGCGTCTGAGGGCAGCATGCTCTTTTTTACTGCATACGTGATTTTCAGGCTATCTAAACTGAGGAAACTTCTACTGCAGTTACATTAGCCTGCTGCAGAGTTTCATGAGTCCTAACACTTGGGTAATCTGGCACTGCCATGTGAAAGAATAATGGTGCCCTGGGGTACAACAGCCATTTTAACAAGGTATTTTTAATATCACCAGTGATGCAGAAAAGCATATTGGTTGCTGGTGCAATCCTTGAATAGGAATTTAGGTTGTCTTTTGGATAACAAACTTAAAACAAAGGGAAGAAAAGTTGTCAAGTGTTTGAAAACCAGTCTTAATTTTTCTGTTGATGAGGCCCTCTTTAATGCTTCCAAGTAAATCATGATGTCTACTTTATTTTTAAAAAGGATGAAAAGTCTGCACTTCAGTAATGGCAACTTATTTATTTTTTTTTTTAATTTTAGAGAGTAGTGGAACCAGCAGTTCAAAAGGAAGAAGTTTTGCTGGCCGGAAAGTTCCAAATACAAATAATGCCTCCGAAGAGTTATATGAAGTGGATGAATTTGCAGCAAAAGCCCTCACAGGAAAGTTGACTACAGTTTTTCTTCCCGTTGTCTATATCATTGTCTTTATGATTGGTTTGCCAAGCAATGCCATGGCCCTCTGGGTCTTTTTTTTCCGAACAAAGAAAAAACATCCGGCTGTGATTTATATGGTTAACTTGGCATTGGCAGACCTCCTTTTTGTTGTCTGGTTCCCACTGAAGATTGCATACCATGTAAATGGCAATAATTGGCTATTTGGTGAAGGTCTCTGCAAAGTACTTGTTGGATTTTTCTATGGAAATATGTACTGTTCCATTCTCTTTATGACATGTCTCAGTGTGCAACGGTATTGGGTTGTAGTGAACCCCATAGTGCATTCAAGAAAGAAATCTGAAATTGCCTTGGGCATCTCCCTTGCTATCTGGATACTGATTTTTTTGGGCACCATTCCAATGTATCTTGTTAATCAGACAGCATATATTTCAAATCTTAACATCACTACCTGCCATGATGTGTTGCCTGAAAATGTTTTGGCTCATGATGTGTTTAATTATTTCCTCTCACTTGCAATTGGACTCTTCTTCATCCCAGCTCTCCTCACTGCTGTTGCTTACATACTGATGATTAAGACTCTGAATGCTTCCATCTCAGATGTAAGCACTGCGAAGAAACGAAAAAGAGCAATCAAACTCATTATTGCTGTCCTGTCCATGTATCTCATCTGTTTCACACCTAGCAATGTGCTGCTTGTTGTGCACTATTTGCTCCTCAAAACGTACAGCCAGAGCTATCTGTATATGTCATACATAACTGCACTGTGTCTTTCTACTTTGAACAGTTGTATTGATCCATTCATCTATTACTATATTTCAAAAGACTTCAGAGACAACCTTAAAAATGCTCTTCTTTGCCGAAGTGTGCGAACTACACGGAGGATGCAAGTGTCTCTCTCATCAAGCAGATACCCCAAGAAATCAAATTCTTATTCTTCAAGCTCGAATGGGACCACTAAATCAACCTACTGAGTTTAATCCTAGAAAAGCGAACTTTTATTACTACTACTGAAAGGATGTAAGTGACAAGAGAGTTATTTTGTACAAGAGAGTCTGAAGAAACGTCTCTGCTTTTTAATTACATTAAAGCCTGGATTTCAGAACTGGCAGCTGCTTACCCTGTGTAGAACTTGTAAGCAGATAAATCTTCCCACTGGACTAGGAAAAAAAACTGATGACATTTCAGGTGCTCTGCAAAAATGCTGCTGACCTGGAAATGAGTTGTGATTGAAGACATTTTTGTTCAATATCAAAGTTGTTAAAAAGCAAAATGTCACTGGAATGTTATGTAGTGTTGCTAGTATGTTTAATTAACAGAGAAATCGGTTTTGTTTGGCTTTAACTGTAACGTATTAAACAGCTGCATGTGTAGGACCTTGTTCTGTGTACCTGCTTGCACTGAACATTATTTGAAACCGTAGAGAGAAGGAAAGAAGAATCCATTTCACCGTCTTGGTATAGACTGCTTATTATCTTCAGTATAATGTAATTTTGTATTGTTTTTCAAGTTACCTTGCTGTAAATACTAACACAGCAAAAGCTGTAAGGTTATCCTATTGAGTTGACAAGCTGAACTTCTTATCAGCTAGCACCGAGATAAAATGTTAGTTGAGATTTTACACTGTTACTTAGCACTTGCCAGTTGTGATCTTAGGTGGGACTATTTAACAAAGTTTGGATGAATAGCTATTTGATTTTTATATAATGTGCCTTGTATTTTTAAGATACTGAAATAAGATTTTTTTAATAACACATTTGAGTTGGATGCTTTCTTTTATGCTTTTACATGCTCTTCAAAATGCTGAGTAGTTCAGCTTGCCTGGCTTCAGGTAACAAAGTTATTATTCCTAACGGTGAATTAGAAGTCTGACAACTGTGGCTGTAATGCCTAAACAGGTTAAGTAAAATCTACCTTAATGACACATTTCATTAGAGCAAAACTGTTCCCTTATCTTACTAGCAGATAACTAAAACCAAATGGTTCAGAACTGTGGGGGAATAATAAACAAACACATTAACAAGATAGCAAACTTCAGGCCCAGTGGATTTCTGAAATATCTTAAGTCTTCTTCCCTCACCCAGAATATTTGTGACCCACTCAGGAATATGGAATCACATTTACTTTTAATCTGAAAAGCTGATGGGTATATGTTTGGTGGTAGGATTTAAATGCATTTTTTTCAAATCTTGCAGTCCTGGTATGTTTCACCAAGTTGTACATTGAACTCGCATCCAAGTGACCCATCTGAAACTCAGGCATAGCTGGGTCCCTACAACACAAGCAAATGGAAGAGCCCTCAGTCCAAAAAGTACTCTGAGACAGCTGGTGTATAGATAGGAAATACTCACCATTTCAAATATGGCGAGTAAGGAAGGGTGTAGGTTGAACTGTAGCAAGAGTTTGAGCAATCTTGCACAGCTTAAAGGCCATAAATATTTATATAATAATTTTTTTTTTTCTGTGTGCTGGTCTCTCCCTTCCCTTCCCTTGTTCTTTGGTTTCCATGTTCTCCCCCTGCCTTGGTAACAAGGTTTTTTTCCCCATACATAACAAAGGCTAAGAGATTTATTTAATGTGTTTGATCTCATCTCAAGGATTAATTAAGCTCTAGCTCTGTTATCTGTTGCAGTCTTGTCTGCTAACTCTTAGCAGGTGCTTAGCATGAAAGTAGGATGTTCTGTGGTGGTATTTCAGAGGTCCAGGCTAAAACAGCAACTTATATTAACGAATGGTTCATTGAGGAGCAGAGAGTTACAGCTCTTTAGAAGACCTGGAACACAAATGTTTCTCAGGCATAAACAGTTTGCTCTTCCTGTTTCCTGACAAATATACAGGGAAATAATTGCTTATTTATTACTGAACTGAAGAGGAATGGAGCATCCTTACTGGAAAATAACTGTATGTAAGAGGCCATAGTTCACTGGAGGGCTTTGGGAAGAAGGGGTTGAACCATCTTCACAAACTGCTGTCTGAACTCTTCCCTTAGCCTGTGTGTCGTAAACAGAGTATGAGAATGTCCTTTATCTTGCTCAACAGCCTAGTGCGCTTCCTGCTCTGTATATGGTAGTGGATAATATGAAGGAAAGGCATCCAGTTCATGTGATTACAGCACTACCTGTGTTCTGCCAGGAGTCCAAGGGTTACAGGTTGTATGTTGTAAAGATGATGAATTGTCTGTGTGTGTCTATATAATACCAGAAAGATAATACTCATGATTCATGGATGACTTAAATTGCTCAAAAATAATATGCTTAATATAGCCAGTCTTTTGGTGGACAAGATTTATTTCATGTCGTTTATTTAATCAGAAGTACACCAAATAATGCTTGTATCTATACTCACACTCTTTGTTCTTCCTTTCCCATCATTGATGGGATCAGAGTTGGGGACTATCGAACAATCAGTCAGACCATTCCACTGTAGCTCATGCGAAGGGGAGTGCTGATCCTCTTGACCGCTTCTCCCTTCTAACTTTTTTCATCTGTGGATTGGCAAAGGTTGCAAGGAAGACTCTTTCATCTCTTTCCTGCAGCAACAGCGGAGGTCTGCCAGTGACACGCGTAAGAGTTAGATGTTGCTGCAATGCTGTTGAAAGCTTTTTGAGAAAAAGTTTTAACTAATAGAATGATTTGTTTTAAAAGGAGGTTGTACTATGCATGACAAACGTTTAGAATACTATTCAGGGAGCCCACAGTCATCTAAGTGAAGCTTATTCCTTCAAACTATGATCAGTGGGAGCTGAAGAGATCTTTTAAGTCTGGGTTCTTTTTATAATAGACTACTAATGTCCTTTTTGCATTTCCTTCGCTGTTTTAGTGATGCCATCTGGGTTCGTGTCTTTGTGGGGTGAGGGTAGGGAGGGGTATCTTCCTCTGCATCTAACTGTTACATGCTTAGGAGGGGAAGAACAGAACTGGTACTCAGGATTTAATCAAGCATCCAATTGCTTTTACAATCTGTATCTTCTAGATATATAATGCTGCAAGTGTGTCTTTGCTGCAACCCAAGTGCAATGAAGGCTAAACTAATCTGCAGATAAAGAGGAGGAACCTTTATAAAAATTGGTTTGCTTTGTTCTTTAATTTTTCCTTGAAATAAGGACAAATGGGAATTTTTTCCCATCTGTAGCTGCATTGCAAATCCTCATCCTGAATTTAGTATGAATTATTTTGCTCCAATTAACAGACCAGGTAGACCAGGCTGGTTGTTCAATCAATTTGAATCAATTCCTTGAATTGACAGTTGTGTACCTGTGCAGCTGGGTAGTGATGGGGCAAGAACATGTAGTCCGGGAGGGTTGAGCTGCAGCTTAACCATTTTTGGGACTCGGGGACTCAGGAAGGACTGATGGGTATAAAGGTGGTCATCTTCAGCTAACAATAAACGTATTCCTGAACAGTGCCAACTTCGCAATTCAAATACCAAGAGATACCAAAAACTCTCCCCACCTCTGGCTGATACAAGGTTTGGATGCTACAAAAATAATCAGTGCAACATCCATTAAAGCATTGTGGAGTTGTAAATCAGTGTGATTTATGTGCACGGCGTCATGGTTTCAAAAACAGCTCAAGCATGAGCTGCAGCTAAGAGAGGTAGACTAGTCTTTTCCCTACCCTGACTGCTTGATCACACTGTTACCTTGTACTGTCCCAGGCATGTGTGACCTTGGGGTGGATTGGATCGGTCTTGGGTTAAAGTTAAACAAGGGGTGGGAGGGAAGTTTACTTTTGACTTGGAACAGTGTTTGGCTGGTTTGCTGAATGAGCTCTTGGCTCAGCACGAGAGAGAGAGTGAGACTGCGTCTTTCACCACGAACACCAGCTTGCACTGTGCAACTGCAAGGCAAGATGAAGCAGAGGAGCTGCAAAGCCTCTGCCTAACCTCCTAAGCAGGAGGGAGCAAGCCTCCACCCATGACCATAGGAATGGCTCTGCTGGCTCAGACCGAGGGGTCCATCCAGCTCGGCCAGGTTCATCTGCTCACCAGTGCATTTGGAGGCCAACGAGAGAGCAAGGTGTCAAGGGACATGTCAAAAACCAGTAAGGACTGCTGCAGAAGGCACCTGGCCAACATACCAGTTGCACAGAAGATGTGGCCAGGGAAGTCTGTTGCTTTGCACCGTGTGAGTGCTGTGCTATGGGACTGTTGAAATGTCCTCTGAAGTTCAGAAAAAAAGGAATCAAATGAAGGCTGGGGGACCTAAGCTCATTGACATCAGTGAGGAAAGCTGCTGTGGAGGAGGACTCATCTGTAACTGAAGGAGCATGTGTAACAGCAAGAAAAAGAAGTTACAGGCAGGTACCCAGGGAGGAGTAAAAACAGTGCAGGCATGTATCATATCCCTCAAAGTACTCTCCCAACATCCGGCTATTTTCAGCACGAGAGTTTCCTTAAGTCTGATTTGGGTGGTCTAATTTGTAACACCTGTTGGGTGTCTCACTGTGAAAATCAACTTCATTTTATTTGCTTTGAACCAGGATCCACTATCCTCGTTTTGTGACCCCTGGTTCTTAAAGGAGACGAGGATGTGAATGAGTCCCTAACTGTCTTGTCCAGCCACTTGCAATTTTGTAGGCCAGTATCTTATTCCGTCTTTCTCAGGTACTTTCCAGGTTGAGGAGTTCTAGCCAATTCAGTCCTTCCAGTGTAGCCACTATTCAACACATGATAATCCTGTTCCCTTTCTCTGAGACCTTCTTATTCCCATACACAGTCACCAAGCTACACACAGTATTCAAGCCATGGATGGTACAGTGATGACTTCTGTTTTGCTCCCTGTTACTTTCCTGATAGCCCCTAACTTTTTTTTTTTTTAATTTATTTTTTCCCCTGAGTATTGAGTTGGTACTTTTACGCAGCTGCTTGTGACTACATCTCTCTCCTGAGTGGTTACAGTCATTTTGCAAGCCGTAGTTCTATATGTCAGGCTAGGATGTTTTTCCCTTATGCACCTCACTTTAAGTTACTTACATTCAATTCATCCACCAATTCATTGCTCAGTCAGTCTTACAAGGTTCTTCTGCAATTCTTTGCAGCCTGCCTACGTCCCTACTGTCTTGACTAACTGTGTGTTATCAGCAAACTTTTGTTCCTCACTGCTCAACACTCTTCAGATCATTTATGAATATACAGAACAGTACAGGTCCAGCACCACACTGGTGAGTAACTGGCATTGTGAAAACCAACCTTTTTCTGCTACCTTGTATTTATTTTCTTGTAATCAGTTACTTTTCCAGAAGAGGACCTTCCCTCTTATTTCATGACAGCCTAGTTTTCTTTAAAAACGTTTGATCAGGAATTTTGCCAAAAGCCTTTTGGAAATCCAGGTAGACTGGATCCGCTGGATCACCATGTGCATCTGGCCTTTTCCAAGAACTCCACAAGGCTGTAAAGCCCAAACTTCTCTTTACAAAAGCCATGGTGGCTTTTCCCAGAAAGGTCCAGAAGTTCCTTAGTGATATCCCTTCTTAGACTCTTCACTAATTGCTCACTACAGGTACAGGGCTCACAGAACCATATTTCCCTGGACATCTTAGAACCCTCTTTTAATTATTGATCACAGCATTGGCTCCCAGTATTCAAGTATAATTTTGGCATGAGGTAACACACTTCTGTTACTATTTCAGCTCTTTTGTCCCTGTGTTTTCTCAGAACTCCTTGATGAATACCATCTGGACCCATGAAGTTATCATTCATTTTGTCTAACTAACTGTGGTGTGATGACTGAAGACATGTAGCACATGTCTTGACGTATAGCTGTCCTGGGAATCAAGCAGCGTAATGCCTACCTACCTTGACAGCCCTTTGGGACCCGAGTTTCATTATGGATGCCTTTGATCTGTCATGGGCGCTTTGAACATGGTTTATATACAGCATCAGTGTTAAATTCAGCATGAACACAGTAGTCATGGTCATTTTGATTCAAAAATAGCCAGGAGAGTATGTGTTACCTACATTTTTTCTCAGGAGTGATAACCTGTAGACCTGCAGGTAAACATTATCCAGACACTGTTTGCTGGCAGGACCAGTACAACAGGCTGACTACACAGTCAACTCTCTGTCATCTAGGCCAAAGGAGGTGGAGATGCTTCAGATAATGGAAAAAAGACTAGTGATTGTGAAGGATGCATTGAGTGCTGTGCAAAGACACTGTGACAACTCCCTTGGATCCATCAGGACTCACTGATCCAGTGCTAGCTTGTGTGACTTGGGCTGCACAGTCATTGAAGTGTGTCTGCAACCAGCTTCCCTGGTGGTCCGGCCAGCTCTTTGGTGGCCAGGGAAAAGGGGAAAGGCATAATCTGTTTGTGTGTGTACAGAGGTAGATAGGTTCATAGCTGCACTGGAGTTCATAAACTACCTGGGATTGCTCCTGTGGTGCAAACACCAGAACAGAGCCAGCTCAAGGTCTACCTGGAATTATCTCTGACAAACTTCTGTCAGAGCCAAGCTCCAGTGTCTGCGCTTCAATATAGAGGCTGCATTCCCAAATGCAAAGATAATGAAAATGTGTCCCCTCCCATATGTCTGGGTACCCTGTTTCCCTGTCACATATGCTGCGAGCTGTTGAATGCTGCATGCTGCATGTGTCAGCTTAATGCTCGCTTGGCTATTGCATTTTGCCACAGCATAGAGCACCCATGGGAGAGAACCAGTGCAATCTCCAATTGCCAGAGCCAAGTCAGCAGGAGCCCTAATGTAGCTGTAACCCAGAGACTGCACCTTTGCTGGTAAAATTTGCTCCGTCTGATCTCCATGAGATTTTTACACTGGTCATAAAGCACTGTCCTGCTGCTGAAGTTATGACTGTGGATTGCTTTACCAGTGCAGTCTGTTAGTAGCACACTCATCACATGGACTAACCCCTGTTCCTTTGTTTGTTGTGAAGGTGTTAATAATATGCAGTAATAAGCATTAATGAGCACTTGTGTAATGAAGCAAGAGAACAAAGTGTGGGAGGAGAAGAAAAGCCAACATTTGACCAGCCTACGTTTGGGAGTTAAGAGAAATGTCCCAATAACAACTCTCAGCTCTATCAGTTGGTCACCTCCAGGTATTGCAGCCCCTGTGATGTGTCAGTTCACACAGACAGCTCTGTGGAAATAGTGGACAAGAGGGACGTTGTCTGTATTTTATGGCAGTTCTAAAAATCAATCTATAGTAATTCTTAAGGTTGGCAGGATTTTAATTACCAGACCTTGCATGCATCAAGTGACAAGTGCTCTGGCTGAGAAAGAGCGTGAGCTGGCACATGAGCACGTGTCTCTCTATTGCAGCTAACAGCTACATTTGGTTCAGCAACTGCACTCCGGCTTTGTATCTCACCTTCAAGAAGGAAACTGCTGGGAATTGAGTGTTAAGCTTGTTTGAGATTGAACCTTCAGTGCAGTTTATTTGATTTCCCCTCCCCATTACAGCACTTGCCAGCTCTCAGCTGCTGGAAGGAAGTGATGCATGGACGTGATGCAGTGGGAAAGGCCATCAGCATTCATTCTTTCTCCGCATTGAGTGTGAATTCAGGATGGTATGTACTCCTGGTGCTACGGTTTAGCAGCTGGGTCCGTGCTTCCCCTGGCTGAATGGCTGCAATGGGGACTGTGCTGTCACATAATCCTGTGGACTGCGGGATGTGGGAAAGTAAAGTGCATTTGCTTGGGACCTGTGTCTGTAGTTTTGAGCACTTGGGAAAATGAAGTCATTTAACATGGGAAAACAAAGGTTATGCTGCTTCTTTGGAGAGGCTGACCCACTGAATAAGAGGAAATGAAGGAAATAATTAACTTGTAGAACACAAACTAAAAAAATCAGATGCAATGGGTAGAGGGAGTTTCCTGAGAGTCCTGAAGAGTGTCCTGTGTCACGCATTTACAAAAGCCAGGGGGATATGAAGAAAACACAAGAAGCAATTGATGAGTCAAAACGGCAGTGTCGGCTGGGGAGGGAATACTATGCGCTGGTGCTCGCTGGATTTAGCTGGCAGTGACTCAGGACTAGCACATACTTCCAGTCTGACACATCGTGACCCCTTGACATTTCATCTTCAAACCCCAGTCGGGCAAACCCTGTCTGGCTTTCTGTGAGCGGATGAACTGAGCAACATGGTTCACAGTGTAAAAATATCAAGGGCAAGCCCTTAGCACTAATTCAGTACGTGTTGGAGGCAAGTAACGCTGTATCACGTTCAAATGAAGTTGCCTGCTTTTGGTCAAGATTACTGATGTCTCTCCATTAGCTTCAGGAGCACACCTGGAAATATTGGTGGTGGCTGTATTGTGGTGATGCTATTTGTAGACGGTGCCGTTGCTGTAAAGAGTGATTTGATAATAAAATGCAATGCTGAAAGGAAATTATGGAACTGCTCTGTCGTAATTTATGAAGTGTGTTAGGCTGGTTACCTGGAAGCTCCATGTGTCACTATGTGTTGTTAAATTGATAGAGCCATGAATACTACAATAGTAGCTGGTAAAACAATCCTCAGTCAGTGTCTGAATTGCTGCCAGACCCTGGGTGACTAGCTGAGACTGAGGAGCCTCACTCAACTCCCAGTCTGCTGACATGAGTTTTTGGTTAGCAGGGCCAGTGATGAAGAGGAGAAAGGAGCTCTCTAAAAGTGATGGCTGGTAAACTGTTCATCAGGGGGCTGTTCAGTCTGATGTCCCTGAAGAGTGCAGATGGCTTTGTTCAGGTTTGCTACTGAAGGGTGTAGAGCTGGCGGCAGCATTGACAAAACTTGGCCCAGGGTGAGCTCTGCAGAATTAAATTCTGCAGCAGGAGCCAAGAAAGGGCTGAAGAAGGAGGGGTGGCAGCAGAGAGAGTCCTCCCACAGCTACCTTCACTTTGGTAACTATGTTGTGACAGGGCATGGGCAGGTGGATAGGGAAGGTCCTGGCTTTAGGTCATGGCACAGCACGGAGTGGAGATACCTCTGCCAGAAGTGGGGAAATGGCAGTGCCTGACTGCTGATAAGGTCACAGCTTCTGCTGCCTACACCTCAAATCAAGATAGCAGGGCTTTAGATAAGAGAGATGTCAGCAGCCCTGTTGTTTCAAGATCCTTTTGTCTTCTATGTGTGGTTTAAGTTTAAACAATTTCTGGCATGAATACAAACCCTAGAGTCACTGCTGGTTGCAGGCACCCAAAGACACCGAACCAGACCTGTCAAACGTGATCAGGAAGAGCAAGGGCTCCACATGCCACTGTGGCCTGTGGACCATTCAGGGCGGCTTGTCCACTTAGTGGGGTCACTGTAGTGTGCATGTGGCACGTATCTTATGCCAATTAATGCACAGTTTCCCTAAGCATGGACTCACAGTGCCTTTCTGTTGGGTAGTTCATTCCCTCTTCCAAGGGGAGAGAGCTCCTCACAGTTAGTTTGCACTTGGGAGGGGAGTCAAGACACACATCTCTGCTTTGGTACCTAAGCATCGTATCGGTACATGGACATCTGCAGAGGGTAGTTCAGCATGTCTAACCTAGCAGCCTCCCTCCTTCTTCCCAGAGCACCCACTCCACTACTTACATGAGGAGCTAAAGCTACAGCATTAAAATCAGAGAAGCAAGAATCTCCTTGGCTCTTGGTGTTTCTGGAGTAGAGCGTCCTCCTTGAAGTCACATCCTCACTTTTGCATATTAACCTCCTAGCTTGAGGAGACTTGCAGTATGGGGAAATAGTACCATCTCAGCAGACAAAGGGCACAGAGCACAGAGTGTGACACAGGAGCGTAGCTTCTCAGAGAAGGGGCAAAGGTACATGTCACGTACCAATCAAGCTGTCTGCCCAAGCCCAGAGGGATCAGTGGTATTCGGGAGCTGACTGAGTACTTTGTTCATCAGCTGGGGAAAGAATTTTACATACAGAATCATGTTTTGTTTTATTTTCTGAAAACTGCAAAAAGAGCTCATACTGTGACTAAAGGCTCCCTCTTCTGTTTCTAGCTGCTATTGCACGTTTTCTTTAACATGCACAAATGTGAAAGACAATCCAGGTTTCCTTGTGCTGTGCAAGTAGTTTTGTAATTCCCCATTTCAAAACACACATATATATCTGATGTTAGAGAAGGAGAAAGGCTTAACAGATGATATTAAATATCCCTGCTAAGCTTGGGATCAGGGAAGCAGACTGCTAAGGAGAGATACGAGGCTCCTGGAGAGTACCATTTGAGGCAGGATATTCTCACGATATCTTCCAGTGTCCCTAATTTTTATTGGATCTAAACCACTGCTAAAACGAAGTCTTCTAAGCATAATCTTATCTGAACAAGAGGTGTTGTTGTTTATCTCCTGTAATCCCAAGGTTTCTGAAATAGTATGACACGCAGAAGTTTATTGTCAGCAATAGCTGATTTTTTTCATAATTTTCGCAGCTTCTGAGCCCACATGAAGTTTGCCATGGTGGAAATGTTGCTTCACCTGCAAATGTCTGGCTGTAACTTAATGCATGTTTACCACAGCCATTGTAACTACAAAAAACTTTGTGCTGGTAAGGATGGTGACTCAGGTCGCTTCACAAGAGTGGACTCAGGTAAGAAATAAATGTATTTCTTAAGTAAGGAACAAATCTTCTTTGCCCTTTGACCAAAGGCAGAGTCCCATTTGTACTGTTTTTCACCAGCCTTTCATCTTCCTCAGGAGTTGTAATACTCTTGCAAGATGCTGCAAGTGTACTTCTGTTTAATATCAAAGACAGGACTGAGGCTGGGATGCATCTCTCAAGCTGCAACCCATCATGTCAGGTGAGTAAGGAACAACTGAGAGTGCTGGACCTATGCCATCAGTGGGACTACATCATTAGAGGAGATGGTGAGAGGATCTGCCTTTCATTTACCACAAACTTCTTTTGACAGTGAACCGAAGAATGAAGAATAGGGAATGCCTGGACTCAGTCCCCTGACAAAAAAATCTAGATACTTTGTAATACCATCATTTAGGAGCTTTCCATGGGTCAGCAGCATCTGTAATTTTGGTTCTTGGAAAGTAACTGTTCATTTGCTTTGTGACTAGCATAATTTTACTTAGATAACTCTTACAATAAAAGACATCAATGCCTGTTATACTTTTTGTTTCAATGACCGCTAGAAGACAAAGCATGTCCATGTAATTAATAAAGGTACCATAATTAGAGGGCTGTACAGTTAAGGCAGCAATCACTACTGATATGGTACTGGTTTCTGCCATACTTCTGCCACAGTATGACTCCAAGGAGTCTTAACAGCCTCAGGATACTTACACTTTTGTACCAAAATGAACATATTTAAGCACCCAACTCAACACAATGGAAACAAGATGGTAGCAGATACTTGCTCCTGAGAACCTGCCAGCCTTTTGTATCTGCCAATTACCCCAAGAAACAGAAAATCTCTAGAAAAAGAGAGCAAGGAAGGATGCTGATATCATCATCATGCTTTTTAGTTCAGGGATGGCAGTGCTTTGTATTACCAAATGTACATCTGAAGTCTCATTTAATACCAGTCTCAGCATTTGTGTCAGTGTATTGCCCTGCTTTCTCTGGAAATACCGCAGGGACGATGAACTTTTAAACAATGGCAAAAGAGTTAGTTTGGAAACGACTTCTGTAAATATAAAATCTGATTTCACTCTAAAATCACCACAAAAAGGCAGAAAAATACATGCAGAGGAAATAAAAGCTTAAATTAAAGAATGTTGCACATGATATCAGTCACTGACATTCTCCTTTTCATAGCTCAGAGTCTTTGGTCAAATATCTGAAAAGCAAATAACAGAAATTCATATAGTTCTGTTTGTGAAGGAGTTTCTTTTCACAGAGATACATGCCTCTTAAAGCTCACTGGAATCAGAGAGTTTGAATGCAACTTGTGCAATGTTCTGTGGCTGAGAAAGGGTTTAAACAGTGTTATGTGGCTCTTTGAAGTAAAGACAAGTCTTGCTGATCAAAGCTGGAATATTGTTCGGTACAGCAGGGCGGAGATGAGAAGGAAGCTCTGTGAATGTAACACCAGCTCTTTCAAGGCTTTGTTATAGGGGTACTTGGAAAATGGGGTAGGAACAATAAAACATTAGTCATCCTTTTAGAAGGCAGCAGAGCAGTAAATGTCTAAGTCAATTTGTACACGATCGCTCTGTTTTCCGCAGCAGACATGATGACTATTTTTAGTGGCACATAGACAAAGTAGATAATTGCTTTGCGGGCTTTCTATCCATCAAAACTTTTACTCACCCATTTTAACTCACTTCAGTGATTTTATTCCAGTTTCTTTCCAAATTTTGATAACATATTTTAACCGTGATGTGTATTGGTTGAGTAATAGTTCTGCAGTCACTTGTGTCTACTTCTTCTCTTCCAACATATATCTAATGTCTTTGGTTTTACGCACTAAAGGTGTTTGCTGAAACTAGTTCCATTCAGACTACTTCTGTGCATCTTAATATAGCACCCTTGAAAGTGAGCTAACTGATCAGCCACAAAAAATAGGCTTCCCATAGCAAGATCACGGGAAATGATGCACAACCTCATAAGAGAAATTCATGCTGCAGAGTGAGACCCAATGAGGTCTGCTGGAGCTGAGGGAGTCCCTTCCTGCAAATGCAGGGGCTGAAAGGCTGCACAAATGTTATGCTCAGGAGGCACAGAAGCAAGGATAAAAGCAGCAAAGAGAAGTGAAACAGAGGGATCAGAACAACACTCCATGGCAAGCACTGGCAGCCATTGTTTGAGCTGTGTCCTGTCCCTGGACAGTGCGAGTGCAAGTGTATTCTCTGTCACCATGTGGGGCTTACATCTAGCTTCTCAGCATCTGACATGCCAGGTGCCATAGAACTGTGGTATGAGCGAGGAGAGTGTGTGATGGGGCTGTGAGCCAGGAGACCAACATGAAGCCCATGGGGGCAACACGTTGTTCAACAGGAAGGAACCCCACTGCTGGCCAGTAGCTTGGATGAGGTACCTGCCAGGTCTGGTGGATCCAGGAGCTGCTGCTACTGCCCTGCAAAGGTGAGGGATGGAGGCACCACAGCAGAGTGGTGTATCTTGCTGGTAGACCTGAGTGTATCTGCACAGCACAGTGTTTCTCAGTTTTTCCTCCAAACAGAAAGAAAGCATGCAGCCCCACATTCTAAGTAAACTCTAAGGTGTGAAGAGGAAATTATGCCTGTTGGCTTTCTCCCACTGTCTCAGCTGTTCTTGGTTTGCAAATGCATGCAACATGTCTTTGGGCCATTTATGGTGTTCATTAAACTTGGAACAACCATCTAATTTCCTTGTCTTTTAAAGACAATTAAATCAATTGTACCTTAAGTCTGCCTGTAGCTCTTAACTTACATCAGCTTTTAACATTCAGACTGGCTCCTGCTGAGACATGCATTGCTCCTGTAGTGTTGGTACCGCTCCATTCCCAGTGCTGTCAGAAGATCACTTTTTCTAGAGCAGACCTCTCAGAGCAACTGCAGCTGTAATAGCCCTGAGAACATCCAGAGAGGATTGCAAGCACGTTCTGCTTTCAGTTTTGTTTTCCTATAACCTTGTTTTGGAGATTAATGTTTTGTCTACCTTGTGCTTTTTAATGAGTTTTCTTCCTGTTCCAATATTACTGGGACAGCCATTTAAATCACACAGTTGTCTAGGAAAGCAGAGACTGTTTGTCAGAACTAGTGCTGGTCCCACATTATTGTTGTGAGATTTTTTTTTTTTTTTTTTCAGATAATATAAGAATATAGCTGGCTTTTCATGTCAGACAAAAGCTAGTTCTTGCCTAGTAACCTGCTAGGAACAGTGGCTGATGCTGGTATGTAGGAAAGAGGACTAGAGTTGGGCAAGGCTGGTATTTCCCTAGAATACCAACCCAGTCTCCAGTGATTTGTGTTTTGGAGATGTCCTGATGACACAAGCTTTTGTATTTAGTAGCTCTCAATAAGTATTTCCCAAGAATTTCTCACAGCAAGCAGTTCAGCAGCTTAAAAAAGTTCTTCTGCTTGTTTTGAACTAGGTTGGGGGGGGGGTCCGCTTATTTTTATATTGGAAAAGACCATGAATAATTAGTTCTTACTCACCTTCTTCATGCCACTCACAAACGTACAGACTTTTTTCATATCCCCAGTTATGTCATTCTGCAGACTGAGATGCCTTGTGTATTTAGCTGTTTCTAGCACAGAACACAATTTTTTTTCCTGCTCTTCTCCTTATCTCTTCTAATCCTGCCATACTTTTTGTAAGAAGAAGGTAAGAGGACCACCATGATGTTGAAGAAGTGGGCTTCCCTTGGATTTATTTAGTGGCATAAAAACACTTCTGTTTTTCTGTTTTCTATTTCTTTCCTAATTCTGTTTGTTTTCAGATTCTTACTGGAACAACATTTTCATTTGCAGTAACCCCAAGATCTCATTCATGAATCCTAATAGTCAACTTAAAGCTCATAGCTGTGTACAAAAACCTGATTTTCCCCACGTCACTTTGTATTTAGCTATGCTGAATTTGTCTGACACTGTATCACTTAGTTCTGTGAGGTCCTTCTGCATTCTTGACAGCTGGACTTTAGCTTCCTCTCTCTGTGTAGCTTTATATCAACAAATGAACTCTATCCCTTCATTATTAATTCCCTTTCCCAGGTCACCGATGAATATGTTGAGTAGCACTGGCCCCAGGACAGATTCCTGTGGGACCCCACTAATGGTGTCAGTTCACTTGTAAAACCCAGTAATTTATTATTTATTTCCTGTCTTTCAGTTAGCCATTTACTGTGTGTCTTTTCCTTGTATCCCATGGCAGCCTAGTTTCTTTAAGAGTGAGGAATGCTTTCTGGGAACAAGGTGGACAGTAATCAGGGATGTCACCCATCATAGACTTCTTCAGGGAACACCAGTAGGTTTGCGTTATGCCTCCTCTTTCCTTTTCCCCAGTGTACTGTGTTTAGTCATGTTCCCACCCTTCTGGTTTTCAGGCTGGTCTCTACCTCTTTACCGAATATGGACAGAAGACTTAATGTTCAGCAGCTCTCTGGATGCTGCCTGGCACCTCTCCACTTGGCATTATACCTACCAGGTTTCTGTGCTGTGGTCCTGAGACAGTTTTCAGCCAGCGGCTCCCATGGGTCATCCACTTTCAAGTTCCTCTAGAGCTCCAGAGTAGATACTGTCCAGTCCTGGCTTGTTACGGCTTGTTCTGAAGATCTGCCCTACAACATCTTCTACCTACACTTCAGTCTGAGACAGATCCTTCAGTATGTCCCTTTCTCTGTCCTGTTGGAACCTCCACAAACTCCACCATAGTGAAAACACATGCAAACTATTTATTTAGATTTTCTGCTACGGACTTACCTTTAAGCACTCCTGCTATACCCTGACCATCTACTGGCTCTCAATGCCCTCTTCAGGCTTCTTGATCCCATTGCATTTGGACAAGAAAATTCATGGCTATCTGCAAATTGTTCCTGTAACAGCTCTGGAGGAGATTACATTATTCTGGTCTTTTCTTCCATTTACCTTCCAAACAGTGGCATTGGCCTTAAGTGCTTCTGAACTCTCTTTTTCCCACAGCAAGTGATAAGTTTGGGACGCGTTATTAAGGACCATTAGTGGAATATACAGCCTGAATGCAGTAAAGCGTGTGCCTAAATGCCATTATTTTAACACTGACCTGTGTTGAGCACTTAAATTCACTGCAGAGTTTGTATCTCTAGCCAACAAGCTGTGAGCAAAGGGTATTTCTTTTCTCTGTATTTTTTAATGGTTTTACTGCTCGTTTGGCTTGTTGTTGATAATGCAGACCCTTATGCAGAGCTTGCTGTAGTAATGCAGTAGTGAAGCATCTACGTGTGTCCTGGAGCAGTCAGGTGGGAGTCTGTCTCCCTTGGGCACTGCAGCTTTGGTAGTCATTGCTAGCATGAGATCTGGAAGCAGCAGTTCTTCAGCAGGACACTAAGGGGCAGCCCCAGACAAGAAGTTGTTTTCCTCATTTTTTTTATATACATACAAACTGAGAGAAAACTTCATTTGCTTCATTTTTCTATATTGATTGTCGTGATTTAATCCCAGCCATCAACTAAGCACCACACAGCTGCTTGCTCTCTCCTCCCCCCTCCCAGTGGGATAGGTATGAGAATCAGAAAAAAAAGAAGTAAAACTCATGGATTTAGGTAAGAATGGTTTAATAACTAAAGTAAAATAAAATATAATAATAACACTAGTAATAAAAATATTATAATAATAATAATAGTATTGAAAGGGAATATAACAAAAAGAGAGAGAAATAAAACCCAAGAAAAGGCAAGTGATGCATAATGCAATTGCTCACCACCTGCTGACCGATGCTCAAGCAGTGATCGGCCCCTCCCGGCCAACTGCCCCCAGTTTATATACTGAACATGACATTCTGTGGCATGGAATATCCCTTTGGCTAGTTTGGTTCAGCTGTCCTGGCCATGTTCTCTCCCAGCTTCTTGTACAGCTGCTTGCTGGCAGAGCATGGGGAACTGAAAATTTCTTAACTTAGCAACATCTAAAACATCAGTGTGTTATCAACATTATCCTCACACTAAATCCAAAACACACTGTACCAGCTACTAAAAAGAAAATTAACTCTATCCTGGCTGAAACCAGGACAGTGATTTAACATCAGCAGTGGCCAGGAATATTGAATCAAGTTGGTCTGGAGTGGTTTTTTTCCATTGCATCTTTTGGTAGGTATTTATTTCAGCCCTGGTAAAAGGGAAGGTGAGTTTATTTGCCAGTTATCTCAAGGTGGGCCCACTTGAGCACACAGCTCACAGACAGAGCAGAGAGGATGGAAAAGACGCAGTGAGCTCTGCATCTAGAGCCTCGGTGGCCACCCGCGCGTCGTGGCATGGCCTAGTGCATGTACAAGCATGTAGTTGTACAGGCCAGGGGCCTTTGCTGCTCAGAGACACTCCTTGCCACCATTGAGCTAGTCACACCAGCCCTGGGAAACCCATTCCCAAAGTAATAGCTGCTGTGTGGATAGTTGTAGACCAGGAAGGAAGAACTGAGGCAGGAGTCACTCAACAGCCCACCCAGGACCAGGGAAAACCTGTGGAAGGTTTTCCTACCGCTACAACCAGGTAGGTGATTTGGTCACCACCCTGTGACACAGCATCACCCCTGGCAAGGAGGGGTCCTGAGGAGATTGAAGTAGACGGACGCCTGTAAAGTTGAAAGCAGACGACAGACGACCCTTTATTGCTAAAGCACACACATACTTATAGTCACATATTCTGCAAAGTCACTGTACACGCGCACAAGCATAAAATATGATTGGTTATATCAACACTGTACACACACATAAACATAAGATATAATTGGTTATACTAACACTGTACACGCACATAAACATAAGATATAATTGGTTATATCAACTTAAACATGCGAAGCTTGTCTCAGTCTAATTGGTCGAGATAAACTGCCGAATTGAGGGGGTTTGTGCCAAGTTCCCTTTATCGTGGAATGCATACTTGTGTTCTTCTAATTGGCTTTATTATCATCTTTCTTTTTTTGTCTTCTTGTTTATTTTGTTCAAGATCTTCTAAAGGCGTCTGCAATGCTCTTGCAACCGACGTTAGCTAAATATGTGTCCACAGGGTCCCAACAGTTATGAAGCATAACCTGAACCTAGCTGCAAAAACCTTGTGGAAGGAACTGGACATTGAAGTGTGCCTGCTACACATTGGTATGAGTTCAAATTAGGAAGAAACATGAGTTGGTCAGAACCAGAATGTCTCAAAAGGGTGGATTTGCCTTACCGATCAGTGGATTTAACACAAAGGGAATTACTGTCTTGGCTTTGTTCAGGTGATGTATTGCCAAATACTAGCTGTAACGTGAGCTACCAAAGCCAGCTGGTGCTGGGTACATGTTCTCTGGTTATGGGGGGGGGGAGCTGCTCTGTAATGGGACCCACTGCTGCTACCTGAGGCAGACCTGGCTTCCGCTCTGCCTACACCGGCATATTTTACTCCTTGGGGTAGATAGACTGCATTGAAGTAATATATGGCTTGGCTGATACACGGCTCAATAGATGCATCTGCTTCAGAGGCTTACGAGGAAGAAAGGATTGTATAGTCAGAATATCACTTCAAAACGCCAGTTTAGGGTTGACAAAGGCTTTCTAGGCTATTTTCCAGGTAACAATACATTCCTATACAACTTTATGTTGCCTTCACAGGCTAGTAACAGCTGGTTGCTCACAAAGGGAGGAAATGGTGGCTGATCTTCTGGGAGGAGGAAAAGGGAGCGGTAGCTAGTAATCCAGATCAGTACCTCAAGTACAGACTACACTCCAATTTCTGCCCTGAATTAGTATCACAAGGGAAATGACTAATGACCACTATGGGAACAAGCAGGGTTCAATGATCTGGACATTTCAATGAAGAAGTCATTTACATATTTGGAAAAAAAGTGTACAATCTTGTCCAAAACAGGACTCAGCAGAGAATGAGATCAGGATACACTTCTGTTGGGCAGCCCTTGAAGTGTAACCCATTAAAAAAGATGCCTACAGAGTCAACCACTGAATTTAGGTGGTAAAAGCTATTAGCAAGAGCTTTAATAGCTCTTTGCTATTTTGCTGCCTGTGGGATCACTCTTGAAGATGTGAACCAGAACCTGTGGGGAAGGGAGACATGCCTGATGTAAAGGGATAAATCAATCAACCATCCAGATACAGAAACAAAACACAAATGAAAATGCTAACAACCCTAAAAATGTAGAAATGCTCATCATAACTTAACAAGAAATACTGGTTCAAATGTAAGTCTCTTATAAGCTCTTTAGTCTATATTAAAAAGCTCTTTAATCTAGGCTCTAAGCTAATGTAAGCTTTTTAGTGTATAGTATATCTGTCCTTCTGAGCCTTGCAGTGTTCCCTGTTGCTTCCCATCACACCTTTTGCCACTTTGCGGGTACAACATTGATTCAAAACACGTGCATCCCAAGAACAGTGTGAGTTTGGGAAAAATAAATAGTGACAGGATGCGGGTGGGAGGCTGACTTGCCTTTCCCAGCACAATAATTATTTGTGAGAAAATATTCCCCATGTGCATTCTGGCAAACGTTGAAAACCAGATGCCCTAAGTATGACATCCTCCCACTTAAGCTGAGCAGTATTTTACTGTGGCTTAGACTGTCACTCTGTAGGCTGCTCTGGCTTAAAGGCAGCTTTTGTTATGTTGTCTCAAGAAGAGACCAAGGAAAATCCTGGTGAAGAAGCCAAACATTCTCCTTCCCAGCTGTGGAGGAAGAAGGCTGCTGACCTATGTCAAGGGCTGACTGCCTTCACACAGGGCAGAACTGCTTAGTTTTTCGAGGAGAAGAGACCAGTGGTAAGTTTTTCTGCCTGTGATCTGACTGCCCTATTTCCACATAGGAGTGGAGGAGCAGTCCCGCAGAGCCTCCCAGCTGGTTGTACCTCTACATTACCCCAACTAAAATTAAAGGAATCAGTCACAGCTGGTTGGGTCCTTTCTCAGGTTTACAGGGCAAGGAACAACCTCTGCCTCTCTCAGCAGCCTCTGGTGAAATCAGATGGCTGACTCATTCTGTAAACCTAGCATCTGTTACTGCTTGAGCAAAGATAGCAAAATTCAGCCCTATAGAGTATTTGTGCTTGCCAGGTGAAAAATCTGCCCTTCTGCTTCTAACAGCCATTGATTTTGCAGTGCACACTTTAATATTGAAATACTCATTAGAAGGGCACAGCTGGAGTAGTCTGCAAGGGGCAAGCAGATAATGTGAAAGGGACACTAAAACATGGAGCTAGATTGGGCAAGTCAGGAGACAGGCTGCTTTCAAGTTTATTTTTTAGTTTGAGTGAGCAGCCAAGACTATTTGAAGGGAATTTATAGTCAACAAAGTCAAACTCTTTATGGTAGTGGTAGGCAGTGCAAAAAGGGCCAATGGCCACAGCTGAAGCTTGGGATGCTCAGACCGTATATTAGGGTAAATGTCTTCCCCAAGGAGATAGTGCAGCACTAGAGCAGGTTACCCAAGAACTTGTGAAATATCCATCCCTGGAGGTTTTCAAGATTTAACTAGACAAAGCCATGGCTGACCTGGTCTGGCATTGGTGATCATCCCGTTTTGAGCAGGAGGTGGGACTAGGTGCCTCCAGAGGTGCCTTCCCACCAACATTGCCGTGATTTGGCAGGTTGTGATGGACAAAGTTTAGTCATGAATGAGGAAGGTACCAATCTTCACTGTAGTCATGCTGCAGTTCTGCTCCCTCTGTGAACCACGTCTGGTGCTGTTCCTGTGTGCAGCCTGGTGGAAACCAGAGTGCAGGGGAGGATTGACGGGGGAATGATTGTTACTGACATGGAGTCAGGTCTTGCCCTGATACAGAAGTGTTCGCAGGCTGCGTTGACTTTAATTATCTTCAGTGCCTATTAGATATCATAAAAAACCAGATTGTGCTGGAGTTTTGGATGAAGTACTAGAAACAGTTGATTGATAATAATGAATTTTTGGTAGCCTCTGGGACCTGCCCTCACAGGAGTTAGATCCCTGCTGTCACTGGAGCCACTGGCACAATTTCACTAGCCGGGGAAGAAAGGGATGGACACAGCAAATTGGATGGACCTCTTAACAAACAAGCTCAGTGCAGCCATCCCCTGTGTACTTGTAATCCACTAGCGTGGAATAGAGAGTTTCTTACACAGTTAGCTGGGGTGAAAGTAGCTATTGAAAGAGACTGCACAGATTATATCACTGTATAAATTATTGAGCTGATGTCCTGGACATGACAGACGAAACCCTTCTTTCTTCTGTCCTGAGGATCGCAGCTCTGAAAGTTTATACCTGCTTCCTGAAAGTTGTACGTCCTGTAGACTCTGCTTAGATAATTAATTTGCAATATTCATCAGCCAGAAGATCAATGTAATATATAGACAAACAGAAGGATTTTATACTTGTGTATTGGCTCAGCCATGGGTTTTTTCTGATTGTGAGTGAAATTGTTGTTGAATAAATGCCAAAAACACCCCAGTATTTTGATGTTTATCTGGTTAATATTTCTAAGCAATAGTTATAAGCATTAGTGAATCCCAGGCTAGACATAGCCCTACATGGCTGTAGCTACCTAAGAGACTCCATGCTTTTTCTTAGCACCTGCAAAGACACAGAAAATGTCCAGGATCTGACTGGGAGAGCTATGCTGCACCTGATATCACCATGTTCTTCTCCCATATGCTGCATATGGTCCAGCTAGATCCCTGTGCTTGCTGGAGTACAGGGGTTCCCTCTGTACAAAACTGGGCACCCATTAGCTATCCCCAAATACAGAAAAGGTATTGAGAACAACTCTCCTCTGCAACTCTCCTCTGACTCCAGGAGACGTTAGGTTCCTCTTGTTGCATGTCAACATTCCAGGCTGATTTCTGCCTGGACCTTTTCTAAAATTTACCTGAGCTTTGGCTCCCCTGTCCCTGGTGAGCACTCATGACCACAGTGAAGGGAGGTGAAGGCGTACGCCCTGTGTGGAGTATTGTACATGTCCACAGGGACCTCTAACCAGAAGAGCCTGCCTACGGTTTCAGAAACACGGTGACCTCCCATATACCGCTGGGATCCAGCATTTTTATATGCCCCCCCCTTCCCTCCCCCTTCTCCCAGAGGCACAGCCAGGACCCCTCAGGTTGTGAAGACTTGTCGCAATGGCACAGATGGAAGAAACATCATGTCTGGAGGCAAAGGAGGGAGGCAGAGGTGTGGGCTGAGATCTACTGTGGCACTCGAAATTACGAGTGCCTGGAGGCTTTCAGAGCTGAAAACAATGCCCATCGCATTCTCTTTCCCCCTGACTGGAATAAAAGAGAGAAAAAGCTGCAGTTGTGTGCCCTCTTGCTGTTTATCTGCACAGTTGTGCTCGCTAGACATGCGTGTGCAGCCGGTGGAAGGCTTTATTGAAGGAAAGCAAACCCAAAGCAAGCAGTTTTCCATTTCATGTGGCCATCATGCAATGTGTGGTTATTTGGTATTTTGGGTGGTAAGTAGGCGCTACCATGGTGAAGCTGCTCTTTCTTGTGCCCGCCAGCCGTCGCCCCCAGGGTCAGCAAGTCCCTGGGCTCGGGGCAGGGGAAGACTTCCTGAGGGAAGATCATTTATTAAAAGAGAGATGTTGAACTGCAGTTGTTGTGCAGGACTAATAAAAATAAAGCCAAGCCTGTTGATCAGCGCACACTATAATTTCAGGCACACCTTCCTCTGAAACTGGTTTCCTCATTTCCTCCTGAGGACACATGTACCACAGCAAGAATTTCATTCAGCAAGAGCTAATGTTTTAGGCTTACAGAGACATCTGACAATAAAGGTAGATGTCTCAAGGGATTTGTGGCAAACTTGCCTATAAGCCTACCCCTAGGTACCCAAGTATCTTTGAACACTGGCTGCCAGTGCCGAGGCATTTAGACTCTCAGCTGTAGAAGCTCAGAGAGACAGATTAGAAAGAGTTCTTTTGAAAATGGGAGAAAGTTGTTTTATACTGACTCAGCGATTGTTGGCATTTTCTAATTTTGATCTTCAGGCCCCTGGATGGGCATATTTGTAAGAGGTCACGTGATAAAAAATATCTTGTATGGTCCACACACAGCCCTCTGCTCTGCCTAGTGAACATTTTAGTGACCCATTTACAGTAAGCAGCTTTTACTGAACAGAGTAGGCAAATGCAGAGGGAAACAGAAGCCCCGTCATCCTTGTGACAATTATACGTCTGTCTCTATTTGTGTAATCCACCCTCTCTTCCTGACAGACAAGAGCCTCTGCAGGGGTTTTGAAAGGAAGGTGACCATTGCCTTCTGTGATATATTTTCTTGCATACACCTCAGCTAGCCTGTAAAGCAGGTAAGTCTTAGCCTTTGCACGGTGATATTGTTCAGGACTCCAGTCTTACCTTGAATTTAATTCTGGATTTTTAATGTCTCTCCTGGGGTTTAATCAGCATAATATTTCCCTTTCACCTGATTCCTATTTTTAGCTATTTTTTGAGTCAGCTACTCAACAACTAATTGCATTTCCATCTTTTTTCTTGGTGGTGCTTCCCTGTGTACCTTCTTACTGCATGCTCGACGAAGCAAACCCTCGGAGCTGCCTAGCTCAGATTTGTTTATTCCAGGTAATTTACAGGATAAAAAGGTAAGCCCAAGCAAACATGACTGAATAAATTGAAAGCTGATGCTTCTATCGTTACTACTGGTGACTTCCCTCTAACAACCTAAGAAACTGGTGTGGAGCCTTCTGTATAAATGTGCATCCCAGGTCATAACTTGGCCACAGTTATTTGTTGATCTCATTTTCTTGAGAAAACTTTTGAATGAATGGGTAGGAGGGTGTGCCTTCATTTTCCATGTTTTCGGTTTGGTGTATGAGAGATTTCCTTTTACAGCAGCTTTGCAAAATGGATGCACAGTAGATCACTTTCTTAAATAAAGGCATTCTTTTCTGTTTACCTTTTCGAAATAGTTGCTAGTGAGTTCAGGGCAATGTTTTATTTTATAACAGTCTAGCCTTGCTCACACACAGCTGACAGGATGGATCAACTGAAAACCCATTTTTTCAGTACCAGTAACAGCTTCTCTCTTGAGCTAGCTCTCCAACACTTCCCTGAGACTGGCCTTTGGTTTGGCTCCTGTGCAATGTCACTGACTCTGGGTCTTTGCCCTGCAGCTCTCCTGCTCACTGTTATGTCCACACCGCTGGAGGACGCAATGGTCACCTTGATCAGGATTTTCCATCACTACTCTGGCAAAGAAGGAGACAGATACAAGCTCAGTAAAGGAGAACTCAAGGAGCTCCTCACCAGTGAGCTCACTGACTTCCTTTCAGTAAGGTGCAGCTCCTGAACCTCTTGAGTTACTGTTTCATGGGCAGGATAAGCAGCTATCCAAGTGTTCAGAAACAGCATCTCCTTCTGCAAGGCACATCCTGCCACAGCTTCTCAGATGACAGTTGTCTTTGTGGAGCTGGACAGAAGGAGATGAGATCAAATGTCCTGTTTGAGAAGTGTGTTTTCAGAGGGTGGTCCAGCCCTGGTGCCCTGCCATGTGCCACCAGTGGCAGAGCTGGGTACCTGTGCTCTGCTTAATCATCTGCACTTTTGAGCAGGAGGGCAAGGGCAGCCTAGAAGCAGTAGCAAAATCAAAGCTAAATCAGGCTTTAATCAGTTTTTTGTTTATTCATTTTTAATAATAGGGCATAGATAAGTCCTTCGAAGAATTAAATCCAGCAACCAGTTCTCATGAGACAAGAAAGTAGCTTGTGCACAATGGCCACAGACACAGTACAGCTGCTTGTGTGCCCCACAGAGAGATGCTAAGAAAACCCTTTCAGTGATAAGCTGCTGATGTGAATATCTCTTTGCATGTTTGTCATGTTCTGCATAACACAGCGTGGACGCATTTTATGGAATAATGACCAGATACATAGATGTTTTTCTGTCTCCTCTTAACTGTAAAAATTGTTGTGGACCCTATCACCACCAGCAGGATTTTTTTTACACTGTATCCATTTCCTTGAGTTGGATTTTCTTTTAATCTTGGCTATTGTTTTATTATTACGAGATTCACTGTTCTTACTCCTACTGAATAGGATGTGTTGTCTGCTAAGTAGAGATCTTCTGAATGCAATGAATGGATGTATAACATGACCACTTATGAATAGCCTGTTGAAAATCTAAGTACTGTTTGATAAGGGATGATACAGAGAAATGCACATTATAGATCCACCTTGTCAAAATAAATCAGTTCTCAGTAGCTCCTGATTCATTTCAGTGCCTATTTAGTACCTGTATTCTTTCTAAGAGCTGCTCTGTCTTCAGTTTCAGTTGCTGTGCACTTTTGGGACCCCAGACCTATGTTTTTAATGCTGTGGCTATTGGTGTATTACTATTCAGGTGCATATTTCATGCAGCCTTTTATTTAATAGCACCGGGGCTTGTGACATAGCAGTGGGTTGCACCGCCGAGTGTGTCAGCATTACGCATTCAAGATCTGCACAACTAAGTCACTCTTCTTTCTCTTTAGGGCCAAAAGGACCCCCTTCTGGTTGATAAGATTATGAAAGATCTGGACTCCAATAAAGACAATGAAGTGGATTTTAATGAATTTGTCATTCTGGTTGCTGCTTTGACTGTGGCATGTAATGATTTCTTCGAAGAACAGCTAAAGAAAGAGGGATTTTAAAAATGCTCAATACAGTCAATCTCCCAGCCACAAATGCGAGCAAAACATGCCTAGTTAGGTAGCCCTCATCAGCGTTTAGTGAATGCAAACCATCATCTCTCCAGCTGTTACTGCTGTAAGATACTTACGGAGCAGATCAGCAGCTGGTGTAAGCTGGGCCAAAGCCAGTTTACACCACTTGAGGTCTGGCTTTTAATATTTTCAGTCTTTGCACTGCATGCATCTGTAACATGCATTCATCAGTTGCCCAGGTCAAGGATTTAGGGTGGCAGATCATTTGGCAGGAGCTGATCCTTCTATTTCTTAAATGTCAGTGGGAAGTAAAAGGTGCAGGTACTTTCTGAATTGGAAAATTTGGAATGAGACATCAAACTTGCAATTTAGTTTTCAGTCATTCTGTAACAACCATATTTTTGCAGCTCAAAAAGAGCAGCTTGTTTTTTGCTCAGCTCTGCTTATTCTACAACCCTTTTTAGATGCTGCTCTGTACCTTCCCACACTCTCATATTTCGGACGTCTTCACAGCTGTCTGCTGCCGCCTGAGCAGACAGTACCACTTGCCATTGTTATAGGTTCATTTCCCCCACCTCCCCAGCTTCAATTTTGTTGTGTTGGCATTACTACATCCCAGCAGTCCACCTCTTCATTTGGCATAAATGAAGTTATTCATATGGTAAATCATTCAAATACATAGAAGATTTAGTCAGCAAAGTGATCTGAGGGCTGATGGAAGGACTGGGTCTCCAGGGAAAATGTAAATGCCTTCTGTTTTCACTATTCTGGCACCCTTAAGAGGACAGCTTTTAGAGGACCACTTGTGGGGGATTTAATGACAGGATCCTGGGTACAGCTTTGTAATGGGAGTCATCTTATGGAACAATGATTTCATCTCACACTGATCCAACCCACTGCATGGAAGAGGTGCAAAAGGAGCAGTAGGACCCCATGGCCAGGCATGGAGAGAGTAGGACAATCCCTTTCAGTGCTAACCTGCTCTTGGGTTGCATTAAGAGTACTTCTACACTCCTGTTTGAACTAAGCATACTTCCAAAGCCCTGCAAATCCTCAGTGGCAGGGTGTCGTGGCTTTTTTCTTGCATGGAGAGCTCTCTTTGTTCCTTGTTATTTTGTTGGTAACTTCAAACTATAATAAAAGACATCCAAATTAAATGAAGTTTTTCTGTTTGTGTAAGAGGTTAATAAAAAAACACCCCTTAATGAAGATGTGTCCTGCTAGGCAACATTTGAAGAATGCTTTTCGCTTGTGTCTCCTCCCCAGACCACTGGACATCATTCAGTAAAGACTATAATATTTGTATAAAATTATATATCATTAAGAAGAGGTAGTTCATTATAGGAAGGGGATTCTATAGAGTCTAATAAATATAACAAGGGGCAGACATCATCCTAAGAAAGGGGCCACCACCAAATGATGTTATCCTAGAAAAAAGGAGATTTTGAGATGGTGGCAGAACCACAATGTGCTGCCGCTTTATCTCTTTGGTGACAGAAGTTATAGAGGATTCGCAGATCTGCTAGGGGAACACAGCAAAAAGTATTAAAGTAAAACTGACAACAATTGCACAACTTTTTGCCCCCTGAAATGTCATGCACCTCATGGCATGACAAGTTGTTGGACCAGGATGGCAGGAGTATCAGCCAGAAAAAGGCTGCTTTTACGGTTCCCCATAGGTCCTGCAGACTGTTTGTGGTCTCCAAGCCTGTCCCCCTCCTCCAAGGGGAAGGGAGAGAAGAGCAGCTTAAAGCTTCAACCCCAAGCTAAAAGGAATAAGACTGTCCCAGTAAGGACCAGTTTCTTTATTATGACTTTTGAGCAAGAGGCTTTTTGGAAACAAGCTCCAGAAAGTTCATAAACCCTCTGCTCATCCCTGATGAACCCCATGACACATAGCAACCCATGTGCTGAGAAGAATTACGCTAAGTCACAGCTGGTGGCAGCAACATGCCCCGGGGTCAGGCAGCGAGAGCTGCTGCTGTGATGGAGAGGGTCAGCAGAGCCATCTCATCAGCTGAATTTACTAGGGATTGAGTGCAGCCTAATTCCTCTGTGGAAGGGGCTTGCTTGCACACAAGCTATGAGTGAATCAGAGGAGAATGACTCAAATGATCTTTATTCCAACAAAAGTTTTTTAAAACCTTATAGATCACCCTTTTTGCCTTGGCTGCTTAGATTTTTCTTATTGCTGTTTTAACTGCAAGGACAGCTGTTAAATTCTATCAGCTTTAAAGAAGAAAACTTCTTGCACAAAGACTGGAGAACAAGCAGAAAAGGAGGAAAATGCTATAAAGCACATTCAGATGCTTAAAAACACAAAGCCTTGGCACAATTTGGGGTCCTGGGGTAAGAGACTTGCCATCCTAATCTTGGGCTAACTGTGGGCTGACCTACTTCACCAGTGGGTCATTCCTCTGCTGTCCCTCTCTCACAGAAGCCAGCTAGTGCTGCATTAGTAGACACCGCTTCCAAGGAAGATACCTGACGATCACCTGGAAGTTTTGAATTGCCTCTGAACCAGAAAAAGCTGTGAGCAATCATCTTTTCTGAAGTAATCCTCAGGAAGGAGAACTGCATTGAAGCCACTTACACTGTCTGTGCAAGAGAGTGCTTGCACAGCCAACCTCACTATGGCCACTTTGTCATGCAGATGTGAACATTTGGTTTTCAGCTTCTTCCAGAAGGGAAAAATTCTCCTTCAAACATGAAGGCAGTATTTTTTTCTCACTGTTTACTGACACTTTCCCTGCTGACTTCGAGTTTGCCTGTAGTTCATGAATCTAGGAAGCACTTTGAAGTTTTACTTGCAGAGGAAGCTTGCTATGTGGCTTTCGCAAAAGTCTATCAGTTTTAGGAATGATGTCTAATTAAAGGCATTTTTTTCATTTGTGTTATCAGACTGTCTGAAAAATCAATAGAAAATTGAACACCACAATATGGCCTAATATTTTCAAGTTACATTAAAGACCAATAAAAATATAGTGATGCCAGACAAGATCTTTTCTAGCTATTGTGACGTTTTGCCTGACATCTAAAAAGGAGATTTTCAGAAGATAAATGATATTATCTTGAAAGCTTCAACCTCTGCCATTTACTTTTATTTCAGTTCAAAAGAGACTTGAAGTGCCAGTGCAACTGGCTACACAAAGCTTGACGCACTATCGGTAAATAAATTTATAACCTATGGTTATCGAAGAGCTGTGTATGACACTACCGTGATGACAAGTGGTTTGCGATGGAGCTGTCCCTCCAAGCTCTGACTTACTAGCCAGATCCACTAGGAAGGCACCACCTTTTTCACTCTACAGCGGTGTATATGGTATCAAGCGCAATGGGATTATCATCATCCTACAACATCAGTTCCTCCTGGTAAAGATGAGAAACAAAGTTGCTTGGAATTGTGGGAAGGGGGAGAGAAGTGACACTAGGAGATCCCTACAGAAGAGCAGCCAAAAATGTCATTAATTGCTTTCCACCAAATGCCATTTGAGAAAGAATTGGAAGTTATTGCCAGTGATGGTTTTATATTTATGGACACAAATCTGGTGCTGCACTTGCAGGGATGACTTGAATACATGGAGTATCTATGTTAACGTGCACTCACTAGCAAAGGAAATCCAGCATCTCCAAAGCCTGTCACAACTGCTGGACAGGTGCAGAGCAGCACATGCAACGTGTGACACAGCCCAGAGCTGCTCAGGGTGGCACAACAGTACAGGAGTTTGATGTGGCTGCCTGTTTGGTCTGGGAAATTCTAGACGGGTTTGCCTTTTAAATCCTGATGGTTATTAGTGCATTTACTTCTCATTCTTGGCACCCTGACACACAGGCTGGCAAACTCCCTGGGCTGTCAGTGCAGTGCCTGCTCTGTTCAGGCATGCACGCTTTTCCCTTAGTGAAGCAGATATTTCCTCCTGGGGCAAAGCCTCCAGGGTCAACCCCACCACAGCAATCACTGCCATGGGTGCATGGCCACAGTAACGTGGTGGGTGTACACAGTGTGCATGGGATGGTCTGTATCATCTCAAAGCCCAGTGCAGGTACCCCAGTGAAGCACAGCTTCATGATATCCCAAGCAGCCAGGTGAAAGGCAGGGACACCTTCCACTAGACCAGGTTGCTCAAAGCCATGTCCAACCTGGCCTTGAACACTTCCAGATCCACCCCAGGTCACTCAGCCATCCAAGGCAGAGCCCCTTTCCAGGTTCCATGCTGCAGCATAAAGCAGAGCGTGGCCAGGAGGCAAACTCTCAGGGACAGCCCAGATCCCATCATTCCAGCTCAGCATCACACAGAAAACATTCACCTCCTCTCTGCTTTCAGCTCTGAAGAAGTTGGGTAAACGGTCAGACACAAAACTTGCCTCTGAAATCAGATTAATCTATATAAAGGTTTCTGACTGGCAGGAATATTTGTTAGACTGTGATGTGATGTCATGTGCATGTCTAATAAGGGTTTTGATTGACATGCCAACAATTATTAGATGTGACTTTAGGGATAATTAAGTCTGTTGAACAGCACTGTATTATTTGAAGAAAAAGGGGGTCACATTTTCAATTTTATCTTTCTTCTGCCACATGATAGGGCATGAGAGACAACATTTCATTTATGATCTGGTAATCTGTTTTCTAAGCTAGCTCCATCCATGTCCTTTCCTCTGAGTTGGGGTATGATGGGTTACAGGCTCTACGCAGCCATGAGGGAGAGCACATGAATGAATTTCACCAGATACATTTTAAAAAAACCAAAAAAACCCCAAAACAAAACAGAAATACCCCCCCCAAAACTTGTCCTTTTTAAATACCAACTCTCAGCCACCTGCAATCAGTTGTGTACAAGGGACAACTCCCAAGGAAGAGAACTGCAGCTGCATCCACTTATTTTGCCATGACAAGTAGATTCTCAGCTGATGTAAAAGGACAGACCCTATTGCACTTAGTGGCATAATTTTGCAACAGCTGAGGACATGTGCTTGAGACTTTAAATTAGCCTTTAATGATAAGCTGTGTTTCTGTTAGCTGGTTGGCTAAATAAGGACATGTCTAAAATTGCAAATGTTGCAATAAGGCAGCAAACAGGAAGACAGGAGGAGTGGTTGCTCAGAGCACAGGTATTTGGGGGAAAATTAGTGGAAAATGCTCCTGTGATACATCTGCTTTAAATTCTAAGCTGTCCTCTCAGGTCCTGGTTGACTTCATGGGTTGCAGAGCAAACTGTCATAGTGTAGCTCTCACACCTTTCTGTGGAGTCTGCCTTAAAACCCCATGTATTGGTCTGACTCTACATTCCCAGCAGTTGCATGAACCCAGAAAAGTGCTATGTGGAAACACAGAATAAAGCTACAGCAGGAAAAAAACTATAGGTAGAACACGTTGCAAAGAGCAGAAAAGCAACTGAACCACCCGGAGCATTAGTTAAAGTTGTATTTTGGGAGATGAAAAATGGCAAGAAGTTGAGAATGCTGCAGAAAGATTCATGGTGCCTAGCTCCAGCTGGGGACATTGAGTGGCAGCAGCAAATAAGTCCCTGTGGCTGAGCAAAGGATGGCTAGATGAGATGCAGGGTTGGAGAGCTCCATCCCATTAAACTATTAATGTCTTGGCTAGATGAAACCAAATGAGCTTGCGCTCATGACCTAACTCTGCAGTTTTCACTCAGGGAAAATTTTTAAATTATTTTTGGTGCTCCAAGAATAATATTATGTGGAGGAGGATCATCAGCTTTTGAAAGCCAAGTATGGTTTCTGTTTGAAATGAAAAAGTCCATTGGCACATCTGAGGTAAAGGTGGTCTGTGACATTGCTATCAAAGTTGAAGCTGTCTTTAGACTTCAGGAGACTGAAAAATGCTGACTAGTTGATATCAAAGTCCTTAAATGTTTATGATTTTTACACTGACACAAAATATTTTAGTACTTTCACCTAAAAGTGTTTGGAGTCTAACTGATGAAAGTGTTTGGCACTGCAGACTGTACGGTACAAAGGATAACTGGTAAGGAAGGAATCACATGCATGTGAAAGTAAAGGACTAAGTGGTAGGACCAGTTGAAAGGATAAATATACCACTACGCTGGGTATGCTGGTATCTCTTACCTGAGTCATACTGACTAGTTGAATTATGTAACACTCCACAGTGTTTCTGAAATGGGCCCATTACTGTGATGCCTAACACTATCAGAGATGATCATGTTGAATCGTTTTTTTCCTGGATGAGAAAGACTCATTCAAGGATGTAGTCACGTCAGCTGACACATACTTGTCCTTACATAGGAAAAATGTCTTAAAATATTACTTATCAAAGTGGTGATTCGTTAAAGATGAAGTTTGTTCTTCATAGTGATGCAGACCTAAATGAAATTTGGAATGTGACGTGTAAATACTAAGACTTCTCAACATATCTGAAGATTATATTCTGTATAATAAAGTGAACTCAGCATTGAAAATAAAGTGCCAAATGTCCTAGTAACCCAGAGTTGAACAGGGAATTTGGGACAGGAGTAACAGGAGCTGTTGCTTGGGGCAGGGTCACTGGGAGAAGACTGCAGCGATAGAAGAGGCTGCAGCACTGTGTCCTCTGCAGATCCAGCACAGGACCTGACCTGGGCCACGAGGGATATGCCTCCAAGCAAAGTCCAACTGCAATAATTGTGCCATGTTTTGGAAATGAGACTGTTCTTCTGCAAGGGCACTGGGACTGATCAGAGCAGCCACTGCAGTCGGCAAAGGCAAATATGACCCACTTTTGTCCATAGACATGGACAGAAGGAGGCATCTACCAAGGTGCCTTGCCTGGGAGTCATGCTGACACCTGCGTGTGGCTCTGGTGTTGAGGTCTTCCTGCACCAGCTCTCGAGAGCGGGGGTACTGTTTGGGGGATCCACAGAGAAGGCAGGCCCAGGCTAAATTTAAACAGCTCAGCAAAAGTCCAGTGCCTCTCCTAATGCCACAGCCATGGCAGGCGCCTTTGCTGGCCACCCCTGCCACCCCGTCTCTTCTCTCCTTCCTGGGAGAAAACTTTTCTCTGCTACCACTTCTTGGACCTGACTGCTTTGTGTAGACACTGGGTTGAGTCACAGGCAGAGCTGGTAGTGATAACCGCCCTCAGGGTAATCTTGGCATCTGAATGTAATGTTTACTTGATTATTTGTAACGTGCTAAACTCCGAGCTTCACAGTCCTTTCTCTTATTCAGTGCCGTAAATAGTGTTAATGCAACACTTATCATCAAGCCTGCATGATGCTGATAGGCTTTCACTTCATAAATCACATGCGTTTGTGATTTCTCTAAACCACTCAACATGACAAATCACACATCTCTTGTGTCAAACTGCCCAGAGTTAACAAGCTACGCTTACTTTACCTTACAGAAAGTTCAGCTCTATTTAAAGCCAATTTAGACACACACAAAGAAGTAATAGAAGTGTCATTACAGAGAGATGTATGGCAAGGCTTGGAAGAGGCTTGCCATACCAAGCACAGAGCTGGGGCAGACAGGTAGCAACAGAAGTCAGTGATGGAGATGCCCACTGACCACGCTGGGAGGAGTCCTGGGCTCAGGATGGCTCATAGACTGTTGGGAAACCCTCCTGATGCTGAAACTAACATAAGAGTAAAGGAATCAAGCACAAAAATGTGATCTCAGACTTGGTGTTTCTGCTGTTAGAAATGTTCTCTCTCAGCTGTCTGGGTTGCATTCCTGTAAAAGGAGCGTATCAAACCACGGGCAGGGCCAATTTAGTTACTTTAGTTGTGTTGAACAATACCTCTCCTATTGTATGTCCATAGCCTAGCTGCTTAAACTGTGTTTCCAGTAGTTAGCCAATATGTTTTGTAGAATGGGCCACTACCCATCAATAACTCCCATGGCAACAATAAAACTCATTTCTCATATGCCACAACAGTCCCCAAATATAGTCATGATTACAGCCACAATTACAGTCCCAAGCGATCTGGCAGTCGCTGTTTGGGTCCATCAGACAACAGGGGCTTTGGAGATGTTAATAACCTCCACATTTGTTTTTCTCGGTCTGTGCTATCGGTTCCCTCCTGGCTGGGTCCTGGGCAGGGCAGTGACCCATCACAAGGATGCAGTGGTGAGTGCGCATGCTGGATACATAGTGTGATTTGGCAGCTCGTATCTTGAAAATTAATTTGCCTTTATCAACAATGATAACATGAAGCATGGTGTAACCTCTTAGTGGAGAGGTGACCTGATGGTTACTGATGGCATGTGGCTGCAAAGTCCCTCAGGACTGACATGAAGTATTCATATTTGGTAAGGGTTTGTGAGTACTGAGTGTGGTTTTAGTTACACCAGTGTTTTCTGTGGTGACTTATGGGATGAGGGAACTGGACAGAAGCAGGAGCTCCATACGCATTTGGGTCTAGCTTCTTGATCTCTCAGACAGTTTTTGAAGCAAAGCCTTGTGTGAGTGTATCGAGGATATCGTTTCCTAATGACCTCCAGGGCTGCGGTTTGCCATACAGCCTCCCCTTTGTTTCCTTTTCTGTGGTGTTATTTCAGAGCAATAACTGGTCACTAGCATGCAATTTAGCAAGGACAGGACCAAAAATTTAGCCCTCACTGTAGGATTTGTGACATTTCAGAGCCACTACATTTCTTTCTCACCTTAATCTGGGCAAATTGATCCCACTGTTCAGGAATAATATACTGAAGGATTTGCAACCAGTTGAAAGGCATATGTGTATAATAAAATACAAGTGATGTGCAGCAATCCCCTCCCCTGCAAAGACAGGAACATTGGTGTCAGACCTGCAGCCACACAATATAAAGCAAGGACTAGGTAGTACTATGTCTCCCAGACACTGGAGCAAAGGAAAAGCTAGTCCCTGAATTCATTCTGAGTTACAGTGGGGATGAGCATAAGGGAAATAAATGTAGCTCAGCACAATGTTTAGCAGCTGACACAATAGGAAGTTTAAAGTCCAGCCAGACATGTCACACTGTGTGTTACCCCACACCGCATCTCTCCTGCCAGCACTGAGCAGCAGTGAGAAATCAGCAGCAACAACTGAGGATGGAATGCCCAAGGCAGGAGAAATTCTCTTCACTTGAGCAGTCCGTGGAGTAGCACTGTGGACTTGCTGCTGCTCCTATCAGTTTAAGAAACCACCAGAAACAGATAAGCAGAGAGAACCCCATGGGTTGTGCAGCAGACAGGCTGCTCCCTGTGGTGTGGAGTCAGAGCCTGCATGAGGTTGCGTCTGTACAGGAAAATTAACTCTTTTTTAAGGTACCAATGCTAGAGGTTTGGTCAGCTCTGGCTGCTTGTGCCAGCAGTCAGGCTGCCGTGGAGGAGGGAGGTGCTCTGGAGGGCAAGAAAAGGTGGGTTTAAAATATGGGCTGAACCAGAAGATTGTGGTTTTCAACAAGTAGCTGGTAGGAAGTCCAGGAGCTGGGGTTTGTATAGGCTCTCCAGAGACAGCAAGCCTGAAGGTTTGTCCCTTTACCTGGGTGGAGGGTAAGATGTGCTGCAGGTGAAATTTCCACGTTGAGTGGGGGCCACAGCCTGCAGTGTGTCTGTGGTGAAGCAAGTGCTGAAATAAGATGATCTTTTGCAGGAATTAAAGCATGGCAGGGTGCTATGTTACTGAGTTAGCCTCCCCCCCCCATGAGCTGGGGACTCAAGGGAATCTTTTGGAGAGCAGGAAGGGTTCATAACACCTGGCCCCTCTTCACATCAGGGAGGGATCCCTGAGGTGTGTCTGTAGCTCAAGCACTGCTCACTAAGAAATCTCACTACCAAAAGCATCATCCACAATCTTCCTGTACCAACTACCTTACCTTTGAGGAGAAGAAACTGCATTTACCACCTGTATTATAGCACAGAGCATTGCTTGGTCACCATGGGGGAGGGTAAGTGGGGTTTGTTTCACTACTCTCTTTATTCAGCTGTATTTTCTCCACCTCTCACCACAGCTGGGATCTATTCTCTGCTATAATAGCTGAAAAGACACCTACAAGCTCCAAGAGCGAGGTGGAGGATTTCCACCTCAGGGCAGGTGGGTCCTCCCAAGCACGTAGCTGAACAGCATTAAAAAAACCCCACTCATAAGCACTGCTTTAAGAACCTGAGGCTCTGCAAAGGCTGGGGTGCCCCAGCAATACACCCCTGAGCCATAGCAGAGCGGGGTGGGTGATACCCTGCACGCAGCTCAGCCTCGCACCAGCATGATGGCATCTCATCGCTTCTGCCAGGGAAAGGGGCTGCTCCCAGGGTGAGTTACAGTTGCTAGCAGAGTCAAGGTGTTATAGCATGAGAGCAGCTGGATTATCTAGCTCCTAGCAGGGTCAGACTGGGAATGCATTTTAGTGTGTTATATAATTTGTTATTAATGAAAAAAAATGTCCTACAAAGTGTTAACATGACTCAACTCCATGAAAGAAAAATGACACTCTTCTCTTTCGCCAAATGGTTTGTACCGCATTGAAGGTGCTTTTCCCTCCTGAAATGCTGCAGGGATGTTTTGAACACTGTTTAAACTGCTGATTTTTCTTTGCTTTGTTAGTCACAATCTCATCTCCTGAAGAGCTCAGTCTCTGCCAGTGGCCTTAAACAAAAGCAGTGCTGGAGCGGGCAAAGGAAGGTGCAGAGGGGAGGGGGACCTGTGACACCCTGTGAGGAGGCAGCAGCATTGAGAGAGGAGGGGTCCCCCATCCTCTCTCACCCTCTGACAGCCAGGATGTAGGGCTGGGAGGTGATCCCCCTTCTTGCCCTGGGACTGGTCCCCTTTGGGGGTCTATCTGCCCAGGCTCCACCTGGGTCAGGTGTGGAGGCACCGCAGGGCAGAGACCCTGACAGCAGCAGCAGCTGCACCTCTTTGCATGTGGTTCCCTATCCCCAATCCCAAACACGTGCCTTCCACAGGCATTGGGGCTGCACAAAGGGAAGCATGTAAGAGTCTGGGGGCTGAGGGAAGCCCTGTGTTTGAGGACACAGGCAATTACCCCGGGCACTGGGAGGCTTTATGATGAGGCTGGGCAGGTTGTCATCATGCTTCATCACCTCCTGCTGAGCCCAGAGCCAAAATGCAAAGCAGAAGGTGACATGGAGTAGATAACAGGTTGCCTTAGCGCCTCTGTTAAAACCAAACTCCACATCCACAGCAAGGGGCGTCTGAGTTTAGCTTTTGCACTAATGTTGTACAGAATATTTGTAACACTCAAAGCAAACTCCTGCGGGTGTTGCATAGGAAATGCAAAGCCACTGTAGGTCCTGTGTGAATAAGAAATTGCAACAGATGTGGACATTGTTCCTATCCTCCCTCCCACCACCTTGTTGGTTGGAGAAGGACAGTCCCCACACCTCATCTGCCAGGATGTCCTCCAGCCCCTGGGGTCACCTGCTTGTCTAGGCACTTCCACCAGTGAATGCTATGCTGCCCAGACCTCAGCTATTCATGGGCAAGAGTTTAAAATATGTTGCCATCTCTGTTGGTATGTTTTATTCTGAGTAGATGACCTCACAGCTGGTTTAATAGACAGTCATATTGATTTAGCTGTAGTGTCATTTGTCCTTCACTCATTTTTTGAGCTGAATTTTACCAAATCTTCAGTAACTGGTCAAATTATCACACAATAAAACACTCTCCTTTACTGAAGATATTCAAGTAGTCAGCATCTGAGGTCTAGGCTGGGGGCTGGCAGGGCAAACTGGGACACGCCAGCCAGAATTAGGACTGGGTTCTGCAAAGTGCCTCGAAGATGGAGAGCAGAGGGGTCACACTATAAATCTAACTTTCTTCATCTCTTCAGAAAGTGAACATGCAATGAGAACAGTGAATGAGGCTGGGCTCCCCTGTAGTCCCTCCTGGTCCCACAGGATCCCAGTGGTCTCCAGGGCACTTCTCACCACCCTGATTAACCTCCCAGCCATTCTCTAATGCAGGTTGGGACTAAACCCTGCAGTTTTTCAACAAAACTTATAATTCCCAAAGAACTTCAATGGATTTCAGATTCCAAACTCCCTTGGATAATCCTCTGATAATCTTTGTCTAAAATCACAGTATTTAAACAATTTAAGGCAAGTACATGAAGATGAATTAATTCAGTCTTGGTTCATGCAGCAATTAACTATTCAGTTCTCCAAAACAGTCTTAACAACCTTTGAATGCAACTTTATGTCAAAGTTCACAAATAATGTTTTCCTTTTCCTCAGTATTTTTAATGCTCTTGAAACTCACAAAGACATGGCAAATTCACAGAAGTGCCATGCAGATATGGAGCAATATTATAGTTTATATTAAAGTAAACCATAAGAATAAGAATTACAGCATAATAAGGTCAGAGCCACAGGCATATAGACAGAAATACGTTTATTTGTTGTTCAACCAACAAGTTGGGTGAAACAGCAAGCAAGTATTTTTGTCCACAAGCCCTAACAATGAAATCAGAAGCAGCAAACTTAAAGCTTTGCAAATCTGGATCATAAGAATTCTAAGTTTTGCTGAACAAAGTGACAATTTAACAGGGAACCGCAGAGCAGAAGGAGACATTAGCAAGAAGCCTGAGATGGTGAAAGGGTAGTTATTGTCTGCAGAGTATTGATGGTTCATCCCAGGTCAGGCGAAAACAAGAGTATACCCTAAAACTAATATCTCTGCTGAGTTCCTGATTTTTAGTACTCTGCAGAATTGTGGATTTTCATTCCCAGGTTCATCTTTTGAAGGTCTTTCTCAGGTGTCCCTTGATGATCAGGGCTGGAACACTATCAGCTGTTCTGTGGGGAATACACCCTTGGGAACCCTAGGTTTTCCTAATTTCTGTACAAAAGCTGTGTCTGGCAGGGAGAACTGCCTGGTTTTGCCTCTGTACTTGCTACACAGCCCTTGTGCCCCAGGTGCAGGACCTGGAAGCCAGCGGGTCCCCCAGCCCCAGGGGGATGCTGGGCCCAGGCTGCAAGCCTGACTGGGATGCTGGGTCCCACCAAGCCCAGCTGGTGGGAAGCACCTGGCACAGGGGCTGCAGAGAGCTGCATGTCACAGAGCGGCAGGAGGGAGGCAGGGAGCCCTGCGGGTCTGAAATGCCCTGGGACTGGAAAGCAGGAGAAGAGGAGGAGGGAGGGATGCTCCTCGTTCCTTGCTTTGGAGCAACTGGAAATAAACACACCGTGCGAGTGCCCCGGCTGCACAGGGATGGGCTCTCCTCCCCAGAGCTTTTCAGCTCCGCCAGACAGATAAGTAGAAAAGACATCTGCCAGCAAAGGGAGTTCGACCGGCTTGAAAATTTGTGGCTGCGATTTGGACCTTCGTCATGCCCACGTACTGTGTCACTGTGAGAGGAATTCAGTTACCATGGGTTACCCTATCAGTACGGGGACCAAGTGCCTCCCCTCCCAACAGCTCTATAAAAAGAGTCTCTCCAAGATACCCCAGCGGCTCCTGCCTACCGGCACAGACCGGGAAAAACTTGGCCGCGGAGAGAGAGGGAGGGCCGCCAGAGGAGGTGTCAGCATGCCGTCTGCTTTCCAGTTTCAGTGCCACTTCGTTCTCATCTTCCTGGCAGCCTCCAGGGGGGAAACCAGATACCTAGAGGTGAGCAATGGGGCTGATGACTAAAGCGCCTCGCTGTGCTTTTAGCTACTGTCTTCTAACTTGTACACCCAGCTTGCGAGCATCATGCTTTTTCCTCCCTCCCCTCCTATTCCCACTCCTCCCGCATTAAACCTACACCTGGGTAACATTAATGCAACAGTTCCATCCCCATCCCCTTCCCATTTGTTTATCCTCCCTTTTCTCAAACTTGCATTTTTGCTGAGGATTTAAGAGACTCGCTGTGCACTGTGCTGCTGGGCTCACCTCTTCAGTGCCAGGTTTGTTCCCCTCTACTGCAGGTTGGCAGCTTTCTGACTGAGCTCTTCCACAGCTGCACTGTTTCTGGAGGAGGGATTTAATCTGCTGGTGCCTGTTCTTCAGAGGTGCAGGGAGGGGGCTGTATTTCACTTTGTCCCAGCCTCTTCTTGCCCTCTTTCCTTCACCAGGTGAGGGATGCTGGTGAAGATGAGCCCTTCCTACTCCTCAGTGAAGATCTGAAGCGAGAGCTGTCTGCGGGGCAGATCTACCGGCGGTCACTCCGTGAGTTTCTTTGGTGATCTGGTGGGGACCATCAGTGGGTGGGAGAGTCCTGGGGGGAGCTTGGGGCTTAGGGAGGCGAAAGGGGGTATTTCAGAGTGACAGAGCTGCAGGTGTTTTTTGCAAGGTGGGGGAGAAGAAGGACAAAGTGTTAAAATCTCAGAAAAAACGTGGTTGTAGCAGAGGGATCAAACCTCTGAAAAGAGGTTGGAGCTCAGAGTTGAGGGTCCCTAATAATGGGAGAAGAATGAGGATTGTCCACTCATGTCCCTGGGCAGGGTCACATCTCCAGGGGGTGGGGCAGGTGGAAAAGCTGTGATTAGAAAGAAATCTGAAGGAATGGGGTGTTTGTGCACTTGTGCACATACACACACAGAGTTTTCTTCTGCTCAGAAATGCTTCGACATGTCATCTCCCCCTGCACCCCCGGTCACACACTTGTCCTCACACCTGCAAGTTACTATTCATACTCCGATGCTCAGCAGGCTCGTAATTGCTTCAAGCTGGGTCTCCTTCTCCTCACCACCAGCCAGGTCTCAGCGTGGGGGTCTCTCCTTGCTCCCCCCCTTCCTGGCGCCGCAGGAGCTGGCACTCCCTCCCCAGCAGGCTGAGGCAGCAGCCCCATGTCTCTGTTTCTGCAGGGTGCATCGACATGCTGAGTATAGAGGGGCAGTTCACCTTCACTGCAGACCAACCACAGCTGCACTGCGCGACCTTCTTCATTGGGGAGCCCGAGGAGCTCATCACGATAGACTACGACTTTGTAAACATTGACTGCCAACGGGGGGATTTCTTGAAGGTAGGAAGCTGGCAAGTCCTGCTGCACTTCCCCTTCCCTGCTCTCATCTGATGTGTGAGACATTTGGTACCTGTGGAAGGGGCAGGCGAACATGTGTGCGCACGAGTGTGTGTGTGGTCTTTTGTGCAGGACAGACTTTCACAAAGCAGCCGTCTCTGGGACGGCTGTTCCTCCTCCCTGGGGCACTTCGGGTACATCTCCCCCCATCACCACACCCCTAAAGCAAAGTCAGATGCAGGCTGAGGATCCGTCTCCAAAATGTGGCACTGTCTCTTCTGAACTTTTCCAGGGGCACATCTACTGACTGTCCATACCTGGGAGACAGACTGAAAAGTTTGGTCAGTACAAGCTGAGCCACTCAGCCCCATTAGGAGGGTTTTCTTATTGCACCATGAATCACACGAGCCCTGCAGATAATGATACAGCTCTCTGAATGGCTGTTGCTGCTCCAGGACCTCTGCTCTCAGGTCACTTAGCATCAGCTTATTAATGAATGGATCATTGCAGGCTTTCTTTCAAATGGCCCTGCTAGAGCTTTACAGGATGTTGGCTCTGAACAGAAAGAGGTTCGTGACTCGTAGGCATTTATATTCCAGCATCAAAAAACTTTACCAGCGCATTTTGCTGGCAGGCAGGAGCATTGGCAAAGACCTGAGCTCAGTTCGGGAGAGAAGGGGAGCCTTGATGGTCCCTGGCTGCTCGTCTCACTTTGCGCTCTACCTTCTGTGCCGCAGTGGCCGTGCACAGCACAGACACCCCCCTCACCCGACCAGCGGCAAGCTGGGCTCCAGGGAGGAGGAGGGGGAGACCTGCCCTTCAGCCCTTTCCTTGTCTCTCTGGGAGAGCTGCTAGCCCCCATCTCGCTTTAGCCTGGGGAAACTTGTCCCTCCATCCCATACCCCTGGCTGGGATCTTTCCCCATGTTGCTACAGGGAGGCTGATTTCAGCCTCTTGTGTGTCCAAGGATTTTGTACCTAGACTTACAGCCACTTACGGAGGCTAGAAAAATGCCAAGAGATCTTTGAGGCTTTGTAGAGGTATAGGGATTTCCTTCCTTTGATCATGGGACCCCCAGTCTCTGCATTATACTATTGTATTTATACAGGCAGCTTTTCCCTGGTGTAATTGGAGCACCCATGTCTCATTACTTCAGAAAACTTACCGTTCTGGCAAATCCAGAGGCTGATCTTGCAGCTTTTCCACGAGGAAGACCCAGACATACTCACATTAGGATTACTCACTGAAGTGATGGCAAGATCCAGTCCTTGGATTTTCAAAGCATTGACTAGAGCACAGAAGGAATTACCTACCCTGTGAGAGCGGCTAGGAGGGAACTGAAACAGCAAGGCAGCAACTGTGCAGCTATACTGGAGTTAATACAGATTTCTAGTTCTGACACATTTCCCTGAAGACATCGAGGGCAAATTGTTGCTATTTTTATTGTGAAGGAAAGATTTGTAGAGGTTGCTGCTTAAGGTCCAGCCAAGCAGTCAGCATTTGTTCTGCTTTCTAGTAGTTAGGATGAGCTGAAAGAATAGATGCAGGAGAGAGCAATACCTCTGCCAGTAATTCCTCCCTGAAGCTTTATTGTATTCCAATACCTCTGGAAGGCCTCTGGGCCCGTTAATGACAAGCTGCAAAACATGGATGGTGGAAAACCACAGGCCAGATCAATGGACTTAAAGCCCAGAATTTGAGAGGGTGACTTATGTTCCATGTGGCTTCCAAATCAAGCTGGTCAAAAACTTCTTTTACTAACAACGAAATTGCAATAGAAAGAAATAAAAAAATTTATGCACATGTGATGATGCTGGAGCAAAAAGAGCTGCTTCTCTCAAAAAAGCTCATGAAAATTTTCACCTGAAGGAAATAAAGACATTAAAATTTGTATGTATCCCTTTCCTAAATGCAGATTGAAGCTTCAGTAATTAGTTAAATGCTAGGAAACTGATAAATACAAAGAATTTTTGTTTTTAGTTGGTGGCTTTGAACAAGCCATCTGGTATCAAAATAAAACAGTGTCTCCAATATTTCATGTTTCTGTTCTCTGCTAACAGAGCAATAAGGAAAAGTCTTGTTTTCAATTATTGAACCTCTGTAGGTATTTGATGGCTGGATACTCAAAGGAGAGAAATTTCCCAGTTCCTTGGACCATCCCCTCCCCACTTCCCAAAGATATGTAGACTTTTGTGAAAGTGGCAGTATTCAGAGGAGCATCAGGTCATCGCAGAACGTGGCAATGATCTTCTTCAGGATTCACCAGCCAGGCAATGGTTTTACTGTCACAGTCAAGAAAAACGCCAACCTCTTTCGTAAGTCTGCGTTTCATATCATCAAATGGGCTTGCATTTGGGGCAGGAAGTAAAATGTACGTGTGGTTTGCATCAAATTCTCCCGCTGGCATTATCTGCACTGACACAGCTCCAGTAATGCCAGTGGAGGATTTGACTCAGGTTCAGTGTGTGTCTCAAGAAAAAAAAAGTAAGTAAGTGAAGTGTAAGAGATAACTTAGGCATGGCTTCAATATTCAGGACCAGAAGGCTCTTTCTTTCAAAGAAGCTCTCTTCCAATCTAATATTGTCATGTTCCAACACATTTGGCTAGAATAAATAGTATTAATTTAGAGAGTTTAACCTTGGTGTTTTCTCGATCTGGGTGAATAATGAGGAAAAAATATTTGAAAAAGTTCAACAGCAAAACCAGTATATTGAATAGTTATGTGATAGTTATGAGTGATATATGATCCCAAGCATCTATTTGCAAGTTATTTCCATAAGCCTGCGAGCTGGCAAGGCACAAATGATGGTCACTTGCATCGTTTTTCCAAGAGGGAACAGGACATTTAACAATCATTTTTCAGGCCAGTCTGATTTATCTGCCTCAACGTGCAAAGGATGAAGATGACGGCATGTCTGCCCTGTCCTTACTCCAAGCTGTTCAGACACAAGGCTGCAAGCTGGGTCTCCACTCTGCTGTGGCTTCATGCCCGTGGGTGTGATTATTGTGTGCAGCTGCTGGAGGTGGCTTGTGTCCTTCACCAGCCTGCTGAGGCAGCTGCAGGTCTCCTGGTCCACATGCAGGATCCCTTGGGTTGCACATACAGATGATAAGCTACTCCCTTACATGAACCATTAAGTTTGAACTTTTAAGACAAAATCAGCACGTAACTGCTCTAGTTTCAATGGGATGTTTTGCAGGGTAAGGAACTCTGGTGAAGAGGAGCAGAATAGGACTTAGGGGTTTGCTGGCAATATCAGGTGGTAATCAGTCAAAGCTAAACAAAAGCCCTGCATCCACATTTAGCCTCCTTCAAACTGGCAAACAGTATGAGCCCTTGACAACGTGAGCCCCTGATGTATGGGTTTAGGGTATTAGCTATCCCGTTGACCGCTTCATGCTCAAGTTCTGCCAGACCTCATGCTACCTGGTAAGCAATGGGCAGGGAATTTTTAGGAAATAAATGCTATGCAAGAACCCCACAAAACGCCATATGCATATTTTTCAGCATTTGGTTGTAACTCTCAGTAACTGAATCATCTGTTCTTTGTTAGTACTGAAAGTACACCATTTTGCTACATGCAGTGATGACTGCACAAGTAACTCTTGTACCTTCTCCCGTGCCCCAGCTTGCAATGTCATTTCTCAGACTCCCTCGGGAAGGTTTACCATGGTCATTCCTCATCAGCACAGAAACTGCAGCTTCTCCATAATCTACCCAGTAGTGATAAAAATATCTGATCTTATCCTGGGACATCTAAACGGCCTCTTTTTAAAGGTGAGTTGTTTGTTTCCTAAGAAATTACTACTATGTGCAGACTTCCTGGGCATGGGAGAGGGAAAGGGGTGAGGCTGGGGTAGCCTGTGGCACTGGCTGCTAAGACATGTGCGCTCTGGACCATGTGCTCACATGCTGAGGGCTCTGGTTTCCACCCAGAGATGATACCTGGGTCTGACTCTGTCGTTATTGTCTCTGTAATGTTGCAGAGGCAATCAAATTATGTGAAGTACCATTAATGCATGTAAATATTGCTTGCCATAACAAAGGGTAAGAATTTCATTAGAAAGAAAGGAATGCTCTCCTGGAGAGCTGTCTGTATGTATTTAAGCTAATGAAAGCAGCAGCCACTCTGAACAGAGAAAGGAGATGCAGGTCAGATAGTGACGAACTAGCATGGAGAAAATACAAACATATTCACAACTGATTCCCTGCTCAGCATGCTGAGCATCCTCTGCTCCATCTGCTCTGATGCACAGCATGGGGCTGGGGTTTGGCCACAGCATTTGGTGCTTGGTGATCACCGGACAGGAGAGGACAAGAGCTGTTGGTGGGACCCTGTGCCTGGGAGGTCTAAGAAGGTGCAAATTCCAAAATATCCTGAAGGATAGGAGCAAGAAAGTTTGTTTTCTGCTGCCAGTGAGACTGGCAGCCTAGGTCCTTCACAGGGACTGCCAGTGTTGGAGAAAACCAGGCTTTGCGAGATGGGCAAGTGAGTGGACTTATTCAGCAGTAGGCAGAAAAGGGACAACAGTAGGAGGACGATAAAGAAATCAGGCACTTAAATAGCAGCATATAGGTGACAGCCCAAAAGTGTACAAGGTGTCCATGCAAGATGGTTTTCCAAATAGCATTAATTTTCAGGAAAAGAACACTGTGGGTCTAATATACAGCCATTGTCATCATACAAAACTACTCTTTTGATCAATTCCTACTTTAATTATATTTTGCCTGAATAGCACATTTTAGCGACACTTATTGCTTAGGAATAAGTATGGTATAGTGGAACTTCAGTTCCTGCCTGCCAGCTGAGTATGGGCACATGTGCAGCCCATGTCTGTATTAATTTGATTATGTGTCTAAGCATCCAGAATCAAATTGCTTATCTGCACTACAAGCAGCTGAATCAACACTTTAACTACTTGTCAGTAATTTACAGAGCCTACTTAGGTCTTTCTTTGGAATCCCTTAAGGAAATTAACTGACTAATGTCAAATTGAAGTAGTACTGCTCAGGATGAGAACAGCCTGATTTCACACAGGTTTGAGCACAGAGGACTTTTAAAACCTACTGTTGGCTGCAATCATGTCTAGAGAATGCTACCTTTTGAAGATAAATGATAAATAACTTTTAATCTCTGTCTTTTTAGAAACCATCAGCAGGCTGTGCAGGAGTGGGAGATTTTGTAGAGCTGCTAGGAGGAACTGGCTTAGACCCATCCAAGATGTTTCCACTAGCTGATCTCTGTCACTCCTTTCATGGGTCTGGTAAGAACTCCTTCTTCCACTTACCTCCATGTGATAAAATAATTAACCAGAGGGAGTTGTGCAGAGCCCCCCCAAACCTGGATTTCCTGCTAGACTGGTGAACTTCACATGTAGCAGAACATGAGAGCTAAAGCTATTCGAGCCCGCGGCTGGGCTGGGTGATATAGCACACCTACGACCACCTTCACTTGCCCCTGCAGTAATCATTATAACAAGGTTAAGCTCTACATATTTTTAAAATGCTTGTCCTATGACACACACAATTATTAGAATGTCAACAGATAAATGAGCCTGGAAATTCATAATGAATGAAGGCATAGTGGTTACATTTTCAGTTAAAGAGTTTTTTCTTACTTACGCAGTGTTTCCAAAGACTCCTTTTCTGCTGTAGGAGTAACACATAACACACCAAAAGCCTCAGAGATCCCTCTCTCTGCTTTAAAGCCTGGAGGAGCTCTGAACCTGTTTTACTATAGTGCCAGGTCAGTGACCTCTTTCTCCCCACAAAAATAAGAATTCCCAGTTTCCCTAATATTCAATACAGCAGAGTATGAAGTGTTGCAATGATGTGACAGAGCAGCCCCTGCGGCAAATGGGTTGTACGTCGGGACTATGGACAGGTGCACTGGAGAAGTGGCATTTCCACAAGGCTGGAGAGCAGGAACGTGCCAGGCATTTCACCCCTGTGGTCTCCCTTGCCTTTCATCACACCGCAATTTAATGGTCCAGGCACTGTTCAAAGCTTTAACTGGCAAGCGCTTGTGCTGAGTGAATACTGAGCACTGCAATGAGATTAAAATGTGCTTTCCTCGTGGTGTGAAGGAAGGGAAATCCCATCTCGGCAGTCCCACTTTCCCAATGGCCACATTTCTCCTCCAACTAGGAAGGTGCTGCTAGTTCCCCGAATGAAACAGGCTTTGCCAAACCCCCACTCAAATGGCTCATCTAAAGAAGTCGTTAGTGATATACTTGATTTCCCCCAAAGTGAGACCATATCTTGGGCACTGCCCTTTGATTTTGTCACAGTGGGACTTTCACATGCCTTTATTACTGTGAAGAACCTCCTTACACACAAAACCACTCATCCCTCTATGAGTGGTTTCATTTCAATACATTTCAATATTGTTAATTTTGGATATCTCAAGGACAGGGTGCCATTACCCTTACTCAACGCTCATGTTATCTAACAGTAGCATACCTTCCCAAGTGCAAACAAGTACAGACCTCTGTGTCATGTCTATGTGTAGGTGAGACTGCAGGTCTCAGTGAGTGGCATTTGCATGAGTAAAGGTTACAACACTTGATTAAATATTGAAGCCATTGTAAAGTAAAACTAACAAGTACCAAAGAAAGTATTTAGTCAGCCATACCACCACTGGTTTGTCATTACTACAGGCAAATATGCTTTGTTTCCAAAATTGTAGGTATCTGTGCTTCGTAATTCCCAACATTATATATTTCTTTTCCCTCTCTCTCATATAACTGTATCTTTATATCTCCTCTATATCTTTTTTCCCTAACTAGCGCAAATGAAGATTGGCTGTGACAATACCGTGCTGCGAATGGTCTCCAGCGGCAAACACATCAACCGTGTGACGTTTGAGTATCATCAGCTTGATCTGCAGGAAACAGAAAACAGAAAGGAGAACAGCATTGAGGAATTCTGCTTTCCTAGTATCTGAGAAACCAGGTCACACAGTTTCACATACCTAATGAAAATGAGGTTCTAGTGAATTAAAATAATGCATTTTTCCTTTAACCAGCTGGTATTATTGAGTCTTTCTATGGTAAAGCATATTTCTTTTTTCATACAAATCAGCCATTCCCATGAGCAAGCAGGAAAAAGCAACAGATCTATTAATTTTTGTTATTATCATTATATTTTTTCTGCAGTATTTAAGCTCATTTACCTCATCCATAATCAATAGCAAGAACAGAAGGCTATGTTTCCCATATAAATATTATTAGGAAGACAGACACAAACCCTCTGGGTATCTAGTCTGAGGACATATGAAACCCACAATAAGTATAAACTTAATGCAGCAACTTTATCCTTTTATATCAGCTACAAACTAAAAAATCAGATGGTGGAATACACTTCCATTTTTGTAAGAGGAAACTCAACATTAGTGTGTGTAAAAACTACTGGTTTGTTTATGACTATAAATGTCCTATTTATTTCTAATGACATGTTTTTAATAAAAATTTATAGCATGGAAATTCCTTACACAAATCCAAACATAAATAAATACATTCAAAGAGTTGGCAAAATGTTATTATGTTGTGTTTTTCTGAAGAGCTCTTTTAACATTCTGGTTAAACCTCCTAAGTCTTGTGCAGTTTTCTGGAAGTGATAATTTTGAACATATGTTGCTGTAAAACTGTGGACTATTAAAGTAACCTTATGGGCAGAAACTTGGTTTGCCAATGTTGCATACACCTTCACATGGAGTATATTCCAGCTGCACGCTTACTGGCAGCTTCCCTGTTAAAGGTTTTTGGTTAGGTGTCCTGCTGACCCGGGGAGGCAAGCATATACAAATATAGATTAATTTTTTCCAGGCCTTTGGTGACCCAGAAGAGGAGTGTAAGCCTGGAGAGCTCTAGGAAGCACAGCGCAGCAGAGGACCAGAGGACCAGAGTTGTGTCCTAGCTCGGAGGAAGGCACATGGACTAATTCATATTTTTTCTGGGAGTGCTATCTGACAATAACAAGTGCAAACTGTTCCTCTTCTGATGTTCAATTAACGGTCAATACTGACTAATCCAGCTGCGTGCCTGAGATCTTCAGCATTGATTTCTGGCTCTGAATCTCATAGTCAGTCACAAGACACATCAAGTGTCTTAAGTAATTAGCAGCTCCGAAGTTAATCCCCCCCCAGCTGAAATGGGTGAAAACTACAGGATGCCTCAGACTCTCCCTCTGTAGGGTTTTGGGAGTCCAGTTTTGGTGACTGACTTACGAACAGAGGGATGTGTTTGGCAGCCTGGTCAGACTTGTGTGAGCTCGTCCATCCTGCAGGGCTGTGTTTATGGAAAAGGTGGGGATTGTGGGAATGTTTCACTTTGTTCCAAAAAAATCAGACAAAACTGCTGCTGGCTACCCCAAGGCATGGAGTAGCCCTGGCTCAGGGCTCTGAGTGGGGGGTCCTTGGCCACCACATCCCTGTTCCAGCCCCATGCAACCCACCGTGGGCTTCCTGGGCCCCCGGTGTGGTCCTGGCAGTGCTGGCATGGCCACCACGCACCAGAGACATCGAATCAGGGGAAAAAAATCAGGACTCAATGAAAAAGCTTTTTCCTGGGAAAATTTGCAGTGACAGAGGATCTCTGCCCCCAATATCCCAGTCAGCTCATTCTTCCTGGGTTCCTATGACTGTGAGGGTGGCCTTAACTGCATTCAGCTCCATTAGCCTCTCCTGGGCACCCTTCAGTGAACCAGGGCAGGTTTCTGGGCTGGGCAGTTTGGGAACAAGCTGACGGGCTCCCATATCAGACCGTACCTATCCACATGCCTACCTTCAAATTGGGGAGAGGTGGAGGTCTTTAAAATGCTGCTTCTTGGTCACTAAGAAACACAGGAGGAGCTGAAACATCAACGGATTTCAGGTCCAACAGCTCAGGACTAGAACAGCAGTGAAGATAAATTCACAATCTCTTGCTTAATGCAGTTTCATAGTGGGATTTTCCACCTTTCAGCTTTGTGTGGTACCTTTTTTCCAATCCTAACATGACTTAAATACCTCCAAAACACCAAGGCCTTATAGAAAAGATACTTAAAGTTCAGAGATTTGATATTTCTCCTTCCATAGTATACAGAAGTGGACTCTATTACTATGAAAACTTATAGATGAAGGAGAATGAAAAACAACACTCTGCATAGAACAGCACTATATTGCTATTGCTCCATGCGTAATACTTGAGTACATAGTGGTTTTCCTAGAAAAAGTGAAGTTGTCACTTCACCTACTCCTTTTAATCAACATAAATTTAGACAGCGCCGTCAATGACACCACTCCGCCCTGTTGCCTGTCTTGGAAAAACTCAGATCCCAGCCAGCTAGGCATTCTTTGGTCTGTGCTTTAAGCTCTACCTCATGCAGTAAATCAATAGTCACTTCAATCTGTGTACCTGTATTTATGGAAGGCCTCGTCATTTCAGGAGTTGCAGAACTTCAGTCACAAGAAGTCAGCTCATAGATGTCAAATGTCACAACTCCTCCAGGGTTTAGTTCTAGAAAAATAAGGAAATAAGTATCCTTGTGAATGAAAAAAACCAAGGCAATAAAAGCACTGCAAGGAGGAAAAAAACCCAACCCAAAACAAAAAACCACCCCAAATCAAAAAGACCCAAACAAACAACTGAAAGTTTGTAAAAGGAAAAATAAGAAAGAATATGAAATATCTGAATAACATGAATATCTGTTGAAAGAAGCAAGAAAAGAACTTATCAGTTAACAAGGTTGTAGCCTGGGGGCTTACAAGAGCTGGAAAGCCTCCTAAGAATTAAAAAAAAAATCAAGCTCCTAACAATAAAAATGGACCAAAAGTCTTTGAAGAGGCACTGTTTGGAAATGTTGGCTGTCAGAAGAAATTGTATGTCCAACATTTAGACACCCTGACGTCTGTCATTGTAGGCAAAATCACCAAAACTCACAATTAACATTAAAGCCCACAAAATTGTCAGGAGATGTGAGATACGGGCTTAGTGCAGACTTTGATGTCCAAGAATGAACTATTTCTCTTCATCTTTTTGATTTGGCATCACCACTGTCTTTCCCCTAAAGAAGTGATGTAAAAGGTGGCATGATACCACAACAGCACTACACAGCATAGAAGCAGCAAGCTACATTTAGAAAGAAAATCACTGAGCTTGTACTGATGGGTCAGCCGACACTCAAGCAATGACTGAAAAACTCTTCAGTACCACAAAAAAACACAAAGGAACCTAGGGTTAAAAATTGTTGTTTGCAGGGAAAGGGGAAAATCAGCAATTCTTACTGGAGTCTCAACCTTGGAAGACAGAAGGATACAGGACATGAATCACCTGCATTTCTGTACTAACATGAAATCCAGGGTGGCTGTTCGGAAAAAATAATGCGGTGAGTTGCCCAGAGGGAGGCTGAATTTCCCACCTTAATTAAGATATAATGATTAAAAGCCTTCTACTTTAAGACCATGCAGTAAATCTTCAGCTTAAATGTTATTTCCATCTTTACCAGGTATAAATGAAATAAATTAATAACAGTTGCAGAGATTTATTGGAGAGTAGTAAGTCTTTGTCGTTGAAACATCCCAGAAGAGAAGATGGAAATACTCTGGAGGTAGTGTGAAAAAAGCTAGAGCACCTGTCCCGGTAGAAGTGCCCCTGGGCATTTGAAAGAATCAGTCATCTGAAATAATGTTTGTCAAGAGTCTTCTGGCAATGGAAAGGGGAACACTTTCATGGGACCTACCAGTGTAGAGCATCTTAATACAGGAATAGATACAGACTCGTTCAAGATCTTTGGGATTTTTAAGAGCAAAAAAAACCGTTCAGGAGTTAAGAATTATTTTCAATAAGTAAAGGTGCCATATAAATATTTTATTAAAATCAGAATTGCTGCCTTTGGAGGTAAAAATTCATCAGAACAATTGTAACTTAGAAAGACTGATGATAGTAAGATATTACAATGATTTCTTGTTTTGTGAGGTGACCATCTGTTCCCAAAATTAGATTCTTTGTTCTTAAAGTAGTGGCAAAAAATCACAGACTTCTTGGCAGTAATTTGCAACTCCCCATAACAATATGCAATATATTTTTAAGTTAGAGTGCTAACTTAAAACTAATGTTGATTTTTACCTTTCATGACTGATGATAAAAATATGTGCTCAAAGACAAGTGTGGTTTTTCTGAATGGTGGTCTAAACAACTTTTAAAACATCTTCTAAATATCTGCTCTGCTAACATTCATTCTACCAAATCGTACCCTGCTTTCTCTGTGGTGGAGTTTTGATCAATAGTTAGAAAGAAGCCACCCAGAGCCTGAATAGTAAGGAAAGTAGATTTGCAGAATGCATTAGGTGCTTCATCATATAACCTGCTTCCCACTGAATATCTGCTCCTGCAAATTTAAAATACATCTCCAGGGCCATCACACTGCACTGGCTTCACATGCTGAGTGGATTTTATGCTACCTATGGGAACCACATTATTTTGTGCGCATAGGGTACAAAAGACTCTGAACTCCATTATCCCTCACTGGAATATATGCAGCACAAGTTATGTAACAGGGACCAAACTAATTTTTAAAAGCTTAAAGAAATTTCACTTGCCTTCATGAAATGCACACTTCTTAGAACCTCAAAGCTGTACTTACTCAGTTCTAAACACAAGCTAAATTATACTTCAAGGAAGTGATTCATTATAGTCATTTTTATTCAGAGCCTCATTACTTCTGGTATCTGAGTAACTTTCTTGTTGATAAATTGACACAGTTTTCACTTTTTTCCCCACTTTGCTTCTTATCTCTAAAGATCAGCAACAACTAATCATAGCAACTATGGATTTTGTACGCACATCATTTCCTATTAAAGGAAACGCAGTGTATTACACGTGAGTCACTACAAAATGAAAAGTTTTCATTATCTGTTCTTTTGAATAAAATTGATATTCATGGTACCGTGCTGCTGCAAATTACCATCAAACCATCAATTACAGTGTTGACTAATAGTTTTTTTATAACTTCGCCCCTCAACAGGAAAGCAAGCAGTTTTATAACCAGAATTTGCCTTTTGTCTATGCACTGGTATGCAGTGCCCGTCATCGGGACTCACACAGCATTTTGAATGACCCAAGCAAGTCCTTCAGGTCAAGCACATAATGTCTGTTTCATGCAGGAGACATTGCTCACAGATGTCCCACCACTCACACTCCCACGCTGGGGCTGGTGGGTGGAGGTTCCCCAAAGCAGCATGGTGCTTGGCAGCACCACCTTCTGCCAGGAGCTGAGACCCCCCCAGAGCTGGAGGAGAAACATCTTCTGGCCTTCAAGCTCACAGGCACAGCCCCTCATCTCTCCTCCTTCCCTGCTGTCACATCCCCGGCTCTGCCTTCCCCAGGCTCCTGGAGCCCCATGGCAGGAGACTACAGCATTACAGCCTCCTGCTCCCCAGTGCTCCTGGGGAGTCTGAGCAAATTGTCAAGCAAGGGCGATCTCAGTTCCTCTCCCATGGGAGATGACCAGGCTGAGCCTCCCCCTGCCCTGGAACACTTCCCACTGCTGGTGGTGAGGACGTGCTTGGGGAGGGGTCTCCTTCGTGCATGAGAGCAATAGAAGCTGCCCTATCATCCAGTCTGGCCATCAGGGCCCTCTGGCCACTGCACATACCTTGGACACATGCAGCTACAGGCAGGCGCTAGCATATATTTAAATAAAACATTATGGAGAGCGCAGTTATTAAAACAATCTGAGGCAATAGTAAAGGGTATGACTGAGTATTTATGACACAACAAAAATTAAAATTATAGAATCATCACAATGGCAGGTGATAAAAGACCATAATAATTTGTCTGAAGAACAATTATTCTGTCTTTGGAAAATTCAGCTTTAATTAACTGACAGATATCGGCAAATACCTCCAGCATAGTAGAGCTGGCTGAACTCAGACACAAAAGCTGGGTGATGATGACTCCTTCTAACATCTTGTTCAGATGTCAGAGCTTCAATTAGGCTGATGGAAGAACTTGCTGAGAGTCTCAGTTGATCCTACCTTGCTACCCCCGGTCCCAAACCACTTCTGGTGGTGAGAAGTGGCATGAGCTGCCTGGCCCAACAGGAGCTGGAGACATGCATCTCCACAACCTGCAGCTGCCACCAACTGCAAGTTAAACCAGGCAGCTCTTGACATCAGAAGTAGCTGGACATGGATTTTGCAGATCCCAAAAAGCCCTTCAGTATGGAGCTGGGTGTGTGGGGAAACAATTAAAACCTAACCTCTCTGAGAATGTTTGCCAAGCTTTTGAATTAGGAAGTCTACGTTTACAAGGAAAAGATACTCTTCCAATGAGTTTTGTGGGCCCAAGGACTACATCCAGCAGACAACACAACAAGCAGGTTCAAAACACTTTGTTGTAGCTTCTCTGAGAATACTACAAGACGTGACAAAATGAGCAACATCTCTAAGTAGCTCTTGGTTTCAATCCCCCTCAAATGTAGATGCTGCAGTAAACTGAGCTTTAACCTGGGCACATCTTGTAGGAGGTGTGAACACAGACCCGAGTTTCTGGTTTCTCTTAAAAATATTCTGGTTTGGAAAGCTGGCTCTTTTGCAAGGCAAAGGAGATTGATAACACTTGCTTCTAACTCTGCCATAATTTAATTAAAGTTACAGTAAATTCTCCTTCAGTCCCACCAGATACAACAATTAACTGGAAGCCAAAATGAAGCGTTCCAAATGAAGAGATAATCAAATGGGGTCTCCGACTGTTTAAGCAACCAAGCTCCAGCCTCACCTTTAGGAATGTGTAGGCAGTTTCTTATCATACAAAAGATCCTGTGTCTTCATGCTGCTGCAAGATCCTGCGTTGCTGAAGCTTTGAAAGAAGCAAAATTACTGGCATTACTGGTAAAAAAAGACTCCTATTAAAGTACAGTGGATTCCTTTAAGTAGGGTAGATGATGAAAACTAGAAAAGACCAGCTCAGAGGCAGGAAGAGTTGGATCCTCAAAATAAGAGGCAGAGAAGAAGTAAATCTGAGAAGACTTACAGAGCCATCCCTGCATAATAGAGTCCATTCTTAATGCAGCTGATGCACACATTTATTATCTCATTACATCAAGACATGTAGCTATCTTTGGAAGAAGATTGGTTTTGGCTTATCCATTTCTCACTACAGCAGTATCAGCCCTACCTGTCTGAATAGAATATTTTTTTATGTTTGAAATAGAATTCGTCACAAAACATGGAAATTGCTGTGTGTTTGCTATCATAATTTGGTTGGTTTGAACGCAGATAATGGAGATTACAAAAATAAGAAACCTGCTCATTCTCAGCCCATCGGAGCCGTCAATCTCTACAGTCAGTGGACAGTACAATTTTCTGGGGAGCTGAGGATGCAGTGGAAATGCTGTTTAGATGATCCAATCTAAAATGAAGAATGAGCTAGACTGAATCCTGGGGGATTTGCCCGAGTGATTTTGGCTTGTTCTTATTCCAAACCAGCTTAATTCAGGAATGTGATCCATCGGAGTTTGTTCCCATCTCTTGGCTTTTTTGGACAGTTGTTCTTACTGTCTTAGCAGGGAAAAGTGGAGCAGGAGGGGAAAGTTCTGGCAAGTGTGTATTTGCACACTTTGCAGAGGACATATCAAAGTCAAGTAGACTTTGGAGCCTGCATTGCATCAAATGCAAAGGGAAAATCAACGGGAAAAAAACAGGCTGGTTCATCATAACCCACGGGTATGACTATATTACTACACAGATACAGGAGACCCCATCATTGAAAACCCAGCGGTTCTCCCAGTGACTTTAAAACAACTGTCACAAAAACTGGAGCACTCCTTAATTCTGGATAACAAGATCTCACAAATAGATCACACATATGCTCATGTTTCTTGTACAACTGATTAATTGCTATGCATAATCAGTTATTGATTACTAGTGGATTAACTACTAATTCCTATACAACTTACTATTAACTGCTGATATTTTTCATATTGGGGTATAGTTTCTTTGATGTTTTCTAATTCACAGAGGTGTAATACAGTATGCAGCAAGCTTGCAAAACTCAAAACTGGAGTAAAACTAAAAGGGTAACTTCACCAAAAAAACAAAAGCAGACACCACAGTTAAACTAGCATGTGTTTGCCATAAACACAAGAGAGGAGCAGCCTGATCTAGCCAGCAGAGTGCCTGCTGTGTGCAGATAGTATACTGGTAAATGGATGGGGCCAGTGCAGTCCGCCCGGAGGATTCAACCCGGCGAGTTGCAGTCGGCCGGTGCAGGTCCGGTGGATCCCTGCCTCCACCTCCCTTCCACCCCATGGGCTTCGACACAGGACCCCAGAAAGAACTGAGTCAGACAGCAGGACTCATTTCCAAAACAACCTCATAGACACCTGGGCCAAAGAGCATGGCGTTGAGTGGGTGTATCATATCCCCTATCATACACCAGCCTCCAGGAAAATCGAACGATATAATGGACTGTTAAAGACTACACTGAGAGCTATGGGTGCCGGGACATTCAAACATTGGGTTGCATGTTTAGCAAAAGCCACCTGGTTAATCAACACTAGGGAATCTGCCAATCAAGCTGGCCCTGCCCAATCAGAACTTTTACATACTGTAGAAGGGGATAAAGTCCCTGTAGTGCACATAAAAAATATGTTAGGGAAGACAGTCCAGACTGTCTGGAAGACAGTACCTTGCCTCAGGCAAAGGTAAACCCATTTGTGGGATAGCTTTTGCTCAAGGACTTGGGTGCACTTGGTAGGTGATGCAAAAAGATGGGGAATTCCAATGTGTGCCTCAAGGGGATTGATTTTAGGTAACAATAGCCAGAATTAAAATGTATGATGTTAGTTTCTATATAACCCTGCTACTACATGTTATCATTATTATAATTGTTATATGCTTTATCCATAGTATTACAGCAAGAATCACTTAGATCAAGCAAGAATGAACTTTGATAAAACTGAGCAAAGTGCAGTAGTGGTGGAACCAGAACTGATTTCAGAGTGCAACAATCCAACAGTGCGCACCATCCTCCTGCTGTGTCCCATGTCACCCACTTGCCATACCGCACTGAAGCCTGATCCTGCTCTGCCGACTGGGAGGACATTGCATCATCCCTCCTGCCCAGAAAGGCTGGTATAAGGGATGGACACCAAAGTCAGGGACTAAATGAACTCAATGACCATTTTATAAACATGGCCCATAAACTAAGGGAATGATATCTCTGTGTGTATATACATATATATCTCTCTACATATATATCTCAAAGGACAGAAAAGGTGATGATGATTAGGATGCAACGGAAAATATGGGAACTGAGCATGATGTGAATGGTATAGCATAAGGGGTGGTTACTGTCCTGGTTTTGGCTGGGATAGGGTTAACTGTCTTCCTAGTAGCTGGTATAGTGCTGTTTTGGGTTCAGTATGAGAAGAATGTTGACAACACACTGATGTTTTCAGTTGTTGCTAAGTAATGTTTAGCCTAAAGTAAAGGATTTTTCAGCTTCTCAAGCCCAGCCAGCAAGAAGGCTGGAGGGGCGCAAGAAGTTGGGAGGGGACACAGCCAGGACACCTGACCCAAACTGGTCAAAGGGGTATTCCATACCATATGATGTCATGCCCAGTATATAAACTGGCGGGAGTGGGGGTGGGGTCAATCGCCACTCAGGAACTAACCGGGCATCAGTTCGTGGGTGGCGAGCAATTGCATTGTGCATGACTTGTATATTCCAATCCTTTTATTATTATTATTGTAATTTTATTATTTTTATTATTATCATAATTAGTTTCTTCCTTTCTGTTCTATTAAACTGTTCTTATCTCAACCCACTAGTTTTACTTTTTTTTTCCAATTCTCTCCCCCATCCCACTGCGGGGGGGCGGGGGGAGGGAGGGAGGGAGCAGCTGCATGGTGCTTAGTTGCTGGCTGGGATTAAACCATGACAAAACTCCAGCAGAACATCAGCAGGGGAGACTAGTGGGAAGGTTCATGGTGGAGTGGGGAAAGAGGGAATCACAGCCACAGAGACATCCTGATTCTTCATTTAACAGAAAGTGGAGCCTTTACCTTCAGTGAGATGGGGTCAGGTGCAAATGCCAGCCCCTTGCTGGGAGCCTTGCAGAGGGGCCTGGACCCACAGATGACAGCTGTGTGCTCACTGCGGTCTCCAGCTTACACCATTATTCTGGTTAGAGAGGACCTCAACAGATCAGCTGGCGCTTGCTTCAAATTTGCACCAAGTTGCTCAGGGCCTTGGCCAGCGGAGGCTGGAGTATCCTATGGACAGAAAGGCCACAACGGGGCTGCTCAGCATTATCCAGTCCCTCCAGTTATTTCCTAGTTCTAAAACACCCACTTCATCACAAGGGGGCTGGGGGAACCAGTGAATGATATAGGCACCCTGGCCAATGCCACAGATTCCACGAGACAGATGCCATCCTGGCATCAGCCTCGTATCACAGATTCTCAAAGCAGATGGGCAGCAGTGATGTCCCTGGGGAGTGGCAACTTGCTCAGCTTCAACACAAAGGGAGAGGCAGTCTGCCAGAGGGGTTGGAGAGGGTTCTGGTCCAAACATAATGACTATTTCAGTGGCTTCTCAACATTGGCACCCTGTGGCAGGATGGGAACGGGATGCAGACAACAATACTGTCACACCATATGCCGAGCAGAGACTGTGGGAAGGGGTTTCCCATCTGTACTGACCACTGGACTGATGCCGAGGCTGGGAGATGTGCTCTGAGCCAAGACCTTCTCAAGATCAGCCTCACTGAATGATCTGCATAATTGGAGCCATCTGTGGTGTCAGGGCCCTCTCGCTCGTCAGCAGGGAGAAGTGGAGTCTGGGAACTGCGGTTCAGGTGTCCCTGAAGCAGGCATTCAAAACAGATCAGGTGAGTGGCACCAAAAACCTGCCTGTTTGGGTCTGCTGACCAGGGGATGCAGGATCGTCACCTGAGTTGCAGGCATCCTAGTTTCTCCATGTGCTCTGGAGATATTACTTGATTAAGCCACAGAGACATTTCAAATTCAGGCAGCAGTTGATAAGTGAGCTTCTCCACAGCCATAACAAATACAAGGATTAATTTGCCATTTCTCCTACACAAAAAGTCACTTTCACTGCTTTCAGGAAAGTTATTCCAGACTGAGATTTTTGGAAAATACTGCCCAGGTCAAACCCTATAAGTGAGTATTAAAATCTCAAAAAAATGAATGGAAAATGCTGCCCGACCTGTGACTGGTATATAATCTATAGGAATGGAGGGTTAATACAGTTTTCTGAGAAGAGAAACTTAAAGAAAGGGCATTGCACATACATAGAACAAGAGAACTTACGTAAATTCAAAGCGATGTTCTATTTTTGCTGCTGTTAATTAAATGTTATCTTGCGTGCTTCATGCTTACAAATCACTTCAGCTATTGTCAGATCTCAAGTAGCTTCCCTTCATTTCTTCTTCTTCAATGAAACCAATTTGAAAGTCTCTTTCAGCGATTTGCTTTTAATTGGAAAGCACTCCCAAATGCAAGACTGAACAATGTGGTCACTGATGTGCATTGATACTGATAAAGCATTATTTGTTAAGTCTGTGTTTAAAATCAAACATCTGACTGGAATCTGTAGCACGGTTTATTTTCACCCTTTTGCTTTTTCCGCCTGAGATGAGGTAAGCCTCAGGAGCAGTGTGAAGGCAGGCAAGTGGTGGGATGCTGCCTGGGAGCATAGAGACCGCAAACCACCCAAGGTGAGGTGCTAGAAGCCTACACAAACACACCAGCAACTGAGGCTGGCAGGTGACTTTTGTTCATCTCATCATCACCCCCTCTTGATGGTGGAGGCAGGGGGAAGGGAGGGTCTAAAGCTCTTTTCTTCTCTAAAAACAGATGAAGCCAGGAAGTGAGTAGGTTTTGACTCCCCTGCTGAGCTGTCAGAGGGTGCTAGTGACTGAGGCTGGAGTCACACCGCTCCTCTCCTCCTCTTCCTCCTTCTGCCTTCTCCAGAATGTGTCTGACCCGCCTGTGTGCCACTCACCTGGCTAACCAGTCACATCAGTCCTCCGCCGAGGCAGGGAGACGATTCAGCTCAGTGAAGGACCCAGTGAGCCACTGCAAGTCAGGGGCAGGCACAGGCAGGTAGCTGAGGCTGGGAGAGGGTGGAAACACGATGTCCCCTCTCTGGCAGTGGCAAGTCACTGCAACAGGCTGAGACCTTCTGGGTTTGTTGGATAGAACAGAGAGCAACAGCTAATTAACGATCTGATAGTGCTTTGGTATCACACAGTGGGTAACCTTTGCTTTCCAGGGACAGCCCATGAGGCAAAAGGTTGTAAATGGAATATATTAAAGGAGACTATTTCCCTTTGCAAGCCTCAGAGAACAATCTGGGCATTAGCCATCCATGTGTTTTGTTTTCTTCAGTATTAATATCTAGAAAAAAGACTCAGAATCAATGTCCCTCTCATCCTCTATTTACGTGGCCTTCTCAAGAAAGCTGGAGAAACAAGGAGCAACTTGAAGCTACAAGTTGCAGATACCGTAAGGCAAATGGGTCCACTGAGAAATGGCATATTAACCTTGTTCTGATGTCACATACCTTTAACAAGAGCTATCAAGTGGCACAATCTTAACTGACTATTGGAAATGGGTCTCTTGTTCTAGCTAATGTTGTTTCTGGATTAATAGCACTCTTGAACGGGTTATCTGGCCTTTTTTAATAAATGCATAGTAATGATTCTTTTTCTTTTTTGCAGTACTGCCATGGAGTATTTTTAACCCCAGTAATACATTGCTCAGTTATAATTCTAATTACACAGACAGCTAAAAGGCCACTTGGTCAGTTTTTATTAGAAATTCAAGCAGTCCCTTTACTTGTCTTGTCTTCTGCAAATTGCCTTTATTAGTCCTTATCATCTTCATAGGTTCCAGCACATGAAGGAGTCACTGCTCGCATAGGTCCTGCCTGCCTGTAGTGACCGCTGTCACAGGAGCAGAACTGCTCAGCTCCTCATGGACGTACTCAGCACCCAGTGAGACCTTGCTCTGTCTGACTCAGCTGCTATTACTCACTCCCCTCTGTTAAGGGATTAATCCCACCTCTGGTTTACCACAGAGTTTTCCCACTGCTACTTACATAAACCATTTTTTATCCCACTGGTATTTGTATTTTCAACATTGTCTGTTAAATAATGAAAAATAAATTGGTCTTTAATAGGGACCTTGGCAAGGGTCCAAAATCTCCCACCCTTCTTCCCTGCAGGCTGACTTAAAGAGAATGAGCTCAGGGATACAAAGTTAGACCATCTTTTAACTGTAACAGTATTAGGTCTTTCAGTCCATTTATTTTTGCTGATACTTGGATAAAGTGGAAGGAGCTAGTACTTTAAGATGTATGTAGGAATTGGAGTCCAATGGTACAGGATTTCATTTTTAGTAGCAAAGGTGTTTCAGACAGATACTATAGAATTAATCCAAGCCAAAGCCTGAGTTCACATCTATCAAATAAGGTAATCGCAAGATGGGAAATTCTATGGTCCAAAACTGTATGCTGAAATACAGCTATTCCTTGGTGGGCAAAACACAGAGAAGCCATTTTTCCCTTGTCAGGAAATTCAGGTAAGTGCATAAAGGAGGAGGATATGTGAATGGAATGGCATAGATTTGTTATCCCAGATGTTGACCCTTGGGATTCACTGGAAAGATTTGTATCATTTGATAAGAGGGTGCCAGGGATCAAATGGGGCTGATGAATCACCTGCCATCCACAATGGGCAATTGTTGACCTGCTGCCAGCCTCTGTGCTGGACCAGATCTCTTCAGTACAAAACCTGGGCATGTTTCAGAGGACAGTTTCTTCCAGGCATCCGTCTCCCAAGGCAGCATGGACCAGGCTGCATGGGACTAGATTACTCTGCCAAAAATCTGTCTCCAGCAGGATTTGTACCCTCAGATGTCCCTGAGACACCACCTTTGGGAGCTGTAAAACCACATTATGATTGCAGGCCAAACTAACATGCCCACTAGTAAAACAGAAAGCAAACATGTGGTTGAAAGACCTCATCCAGCTGAGGTCAGGGAAAGGTGCTACCTCCACGCTGTCCCACCTCTGCTGTCCCCTTTATACCAGCCTTGCTGAGAATGCTGCAGCAGATGATGTCATGTGCTGAGGCATGTATGTAAAATGTGGTGGTGAGGTACCTGGTATACTCCAGAGAATTCAGTGGGTGGGCCCCAACTCTAGAGACCCAGGTGGCCTGCTCCATCCTGGGGGCTCCCAGACTGGGGTGGCCTCAGTGACCAAATGAAGGCACCCAGAACTGGCCACTGCAGTCAGCAAGATGCTGCCAGCTCTTGTGGAGACAGCTGTCTCCTCAACGGGGTGGGAGATCTGAATGACCCTCCTCACAGATCTTTTTTCTGTATCATGTTACTACTTTTTTTTTTTCTTCTGAGCATGCCCTAGTCTGTATCTTTTGCCAGTCAGTTGGGATCCTGTGACCCAGAAGCCCACATAAGATGTGTGACCTTAAAAGCTCCATATGAGCTTGTGAGACCACAGAATGTCTAATAGGGTTAAGTGTTTTACACCTGCATTTTGCTTGCAATGAATCTGAGAGTAAGAGACTTGTCACCAGAAACAGAGCTGGTGTTTCTGTCTTTGCTGTTCTTTCCTCCCATAGTCTCTGCATATTTGTCTTGTCTCAGGCTTCACAGTCAAAAGGATGCATCAGCTGCCTCCCTAATCTTTCCTCCAAAAACACCCAGTGTCAGACGTACTGCCACTCTGGGGAGGGGCCAAGAAGAGACTGCTCCTTACTAAATCTCTCAACTGATGAATAAGTACAAATGCTGATTAAATGAAACCAATCCTTGACATTTCAGATGCCTTTTACTGCATTGGCAGAATAGGCAATGGGAATGAAAAGTGGTTTGTGTCTCTCATAAGAAAGCTCATTTCGTAAGTTCATTAATAGCAATTGTTTTCAAATTACAAAGCTTGTAGAGGTCTCTACTCAAACCGCTAAATCTTACTTAACTTTCAAAGGACGTGATCATGTCAGGCTAATTTATCTTACTGAAAGACTTGATTGTGTTTTGTCCAGTACCTGGTGAAGACAAAGCCTGGGATACAAGAGCAGAGACAGCTGACTGCTGCGCCAACATTTTGAGTTCCTGAATGCAATTACTACTACTCCATTATGATTAGACCTATGACCAAAGTGGTTTTTTAACCAGCTGTGAATATGTTTTTATTTTAAGGAGCAAGAAAACCTCAGGTTAGTACCTAAACACTCCATATTTGTTTGAGTGCTCTTGAGTAATGGAAATAACTGTTGTTTCTTTTACAGAATTGGGGTGAATGAGCTCCAAGCCCATACAATGAGCAGTGTAAACAGTGAAGAACATTTAATACTTGTGTTTCTTTCTAACCACCCCTCAGTGAGTTTCTTAACAAATGTGGTTGAAAGGCACACTCATGACATTTTGATCTTTAAAAGAAACAAATACTTTTTGTGCTCAGGAGAAGGAAGGGGGCTGGTATTCAGTGCATCTGGACTGTTACTTCAAATGGCTGAAAGATATTTCATGTTCAATTAGCTCTAATTTTTTTTCAATTTAAAATACTTTACTTCTAAGTTGGTGGTGCATGATATTTCAGTGCCCATTTATTGTATTAATTATTTTAGTCAGAGATGAAGTTAAAAAGCCAACACAATTCAGGTCTAAATTAAAACATTTTCAACTAGACTATAGTATAACATCACTGTACTTAAAAGCCCCATTTTAAAGCCACTAAGTCCCTAACTGAGTACCAGAAATTACCATTATAATAGTTCTAGAGCAGATGTAGAAAAGAAACGGGACATGAATAAGGCATACCCATTAGTGATGGAAAATCAGCCATTTTATGTTCTTTCTGACCAACACCTCATTTTCCTGTGTTGCAGACCAACCTTTGCACTTAGCAAGAAGCACTTGGTGATGGAGAGGAGCCAGCTTTTCTGTTTCAGAATCATGCCTCTCCAAGGAAGGCAACTTGAGGGACCTACTACCATCTGCACCTGAAACAGATCTTAACATTAGATACACTTTAAGGTTGAATAAAATTAGTTTATTGAACAGACAGGCAAGGCTTAAGAAATTAGGAATGGTATTTGGAGGCAGCTCTTGAGAGCTGAGAATCACTGTACTTTCCAGCTTCTTCCCAGCCTTGCTGGGTCCCTGGGAAGTTCCTGCCTGCCCTCAGGCTCCAGTCCCCCCATGATCAGCAAGGGCCCCAGAGCTGAGAGCCACTGCACCTGCCCCTGCCTTCTCCCACATGGCTACAGATGTAAATCCAAAACCTCTCCTGAGGAACATAGGCATATTCTGGGGCTTTCTGCAACCATTGGCTCTGACAATTGGTCCAGCCACGTATCTGAGCTCCTGCCTAGCTGCATCACAGCAGCAGCAGCAGCTGTTAGGGCAAACCATTTTGAAATCCCTTTTTTTCTGCTGAGGGAGGGCTTGACTGAGTTCATCACCCCTGACATAAACCTATGGCAGTACCAGAGATCTCATGTGGTTACTTCCCACCACCCAGCTGCATTGACACAGGTTTTCATGGCGCGGCATTGTACAGCAGAACAGAAAAATGGGGCAGGATAAATGCAACCTTTTTTTTTCTAGCTATTGCCAGAAAAGATTGGACAGACTCAACCAAGGGGGTGCACAATGGGATGGTAATGTGTAGCTGCGTGTGGAAGGTGGAAATGTTTTATGCTGGCATTGCAGCAGAGGTGTCACTGGAAGCTATGACTGTACCAGAAAGTCCTTCCAAAATTCAAATTAATCACTTTGCTGTAGGTATGACAAAGCCCTCAGATCCCAGCTGATATTTTTGCATCCTCTGAAGTATCAAGAACTGATGAGGACTGAAATGAAATAACACCCTGCAAATATAATATGAGCCCAGTTCTCTGATGTCTTTTCTTGAATGCACCCAAATGTTCACAACAGACTAACTGTTCATGAGTTCATAGTGTTTGGGGCTTTTTATAGCTGCCTTTTTCCTTTGGCGTTAAGACAAAAAACTAAATCAGACCAGTATTTATTGATATTCAGGTATTATCAGTCATCAAGGTATCCTTGAAATTGGTCTATTCAGTTTTAGTTCCCTAAAGAGCCAAACACAAACAAATGTGTACAGGCAGCACATGCAGCAGTGAACCTTCCCCCAAGAGAAATCATGGGAAGTGTTTTGGTAAGATGTTTGTGAGACTCCCTTGAAAAGATCATTCAAAAGGAAAATGCAAATTCCAAATTGTCATTATTCTCTTGATGAACAATTTCTGAAGCCTTTTATTATTAGGCAACTAAAGAAAAAAGAAACAAACACCCTCAGTTCCATGAAAATATCCCGAGGAAAAGCATTAAAAAATTGTATTTTTGTCAACTAATTAGCTAAGACTATAACTTCACGTAATTGAATATATCACATAAGTTTTACAGCTGAAGGCATAATATACTCATCAATTGCCTTGTGAAGCCTTTGGGTTTAGCAACTTGTACCTTAAGATGAAGGATCAGGTAGAAAATATTAAATTTGATCAGTCAGAATCCAAAGAAAAAGGCCCAGAGGTCACATGAGGAATGCAGAGTTTTTTTCTTATTTCCCTTTTTTTGGCTTCACATGAGCTTCTGCCAAGAGCTACTGAATACATCTTTCATTTTTGCTCTTTTTGCCAGAATCTTACAATTCTACAAAATAAATTGGAAAACTGCTACATACACTCATCAGCTAGTCTGGAAATCAGGCCTGTTTTCTTCAGGTTTAGATAGGATCTTGCACAGTAACTTTCAATTTCCACATTAGAAAAGCATTTAGAAAAATGTACTGTATTTCTTGGGATGTAGCTGTCTCTGTAATATGAATGTCTCCAAAGAAATACATTTTTTATATAGCATAATTACATTTTATCATAGTATCTGCTTCCCAATTCCTTGCACATATTTGCTGCAGTGCTACCTCCTCTGCTGGCTGAGTGATAACTTTGTGATGGCATTGGTGAAGCAGATAAGGGTGGGGGGAAGGAGTCTCTACAATTTGCAGGTTTTAAAAATGATTAGTTATGTTTCTGTTATCATACGTCTTGTATACAGGCTTCTTCTGGAAACAATTATCTTAATCACCAGAATGAGATTTCAGCTTGAATCCTGTGTGATTTATATTTCTTTTTTACCCACTGTACGGAATAACGCAGATTGTTTTCACTTTGAATAGTTATTTAAATGTTAGTAGAAGCTGGATTTTCTGTAAGGAATTCTATTATGACTAGTAAGTCTCTCGGGTATCCATAAAACTGTATAATTTTTGATTTCTCACCAACAAACAAAGACAAAAAACCTCTTCCTAACTCCGATTAGAGAAAAACCTTATCCCTCAGACACCCTGTTGTGAATGCAATTCCTGCACATGAATTGTTTCAGCAACTGTTCTTTTTTCCTGGACACTGTTTCTGTGTTTCCTGACTTTAGGGAAATGGTAGCAAATGCAGTCTTCATTTGCTCAATGGCAAATCTACCACACCTCTCCATACCAGCCTGCAGCAGGACGCAGCAAATTTATGTGAAAGCCACCAGTGTAGCTCAGCCTTGGTTGTCCAGAATGGCCTTGTGGGTCCTGTAGATAGATATTCAAGGTGATTTCATCATTTAAAGACATTCCTCATAAGCACAGAGATGAAAGCATGGCTTAGTGAAGTTACTGCGCAAAAGGGTGGCACCATCTGCTCTGAATGTTTGTGGTCTGCAGAGTGGTAAATGTCTCACAGTTGTCTTGCAATGAATTTTTCATCCTGTACTAAGTTATTCTAGGTATATTTTGGTCTTGTCCAGACGATAGTTTAATTAGCTCTGAGCAGATGGATAAGAACTGGAGTTTTGCCTCTGAAAAACTTTGAGAGCTCCCTGACATCTGGTGGAGGATAATGATTAAGACTCATGAGGATCTTGAAATATTTCCTCACATAGGTCTGAGTCATACTTTCAGCCCAAGAGAAGAGTGTGCTTGATATACAGAAGCTGAAGAACAGGCAAAAGAAGTTTCCTGACTGCTTCTCCTAACTTCCAGCCTTGGTTAACCTCCAACTATTTGCAGGCAGCCAGGAGGTGAGTTCTTTGAGGTGGGAGGGGAGGGCATCCAGCCTGCTTCAGTGTGGAGCTCCTTCCCCAGTTTCTTCAAAGATCAATTCCTGCATCGACAGGAAGGACTGGTGTTGATTTGGAAATGTTTCTCCTGGTATTACATTAAAGATGTACCATCCATAGCTTAATAAATGGAGGTATCTCTCGGAAGTGTCTAGAAGTACAAAATCATCTGTTTAAGATCTTCCCAAGGAAAATTAATGATGTCACAGGCTCTAGTGGAAATAGGGTAGCAAATTCATACAACCCTGTAACCAGCTGCCAAGCTGGACTCTGGTATCAACAACAGACACCTCTGATCACATAGATAATAAACTGGAACTCTGTATTTGAGGACATAAAAAAGACATCTGTGAAAGAGCTGTCAAGTCAATTGCTACAGACCTGCTGCTAGTGTGCAGCTCAGAAATATAATTATACTGTATAAAAAAAAAATTTCTTTCCAGACATTCATATTAAAGTGACAGCTACAGGCCAAGAAATACAGTATATTTTTCTAAACACTTTTTAATGCAGAAATTGAAAGTTACTGTGTGAGATCCTGTCTAAGCCTGAAGAAAGGTGGTGAGGCAAGAATCAAAACTAAGGATGAACTGAACTTAATTAATTATGAGTGAGCACAGAGGCATTTTGAATTATGTTTTCCAGTATTTTGCTAATAATTTGTATATTAAACAATTCAGTGCAAACTTAGGAGACTGTCTTGCTGAGTGTAATATCTGTATGTGATCCCCAGGCTGGACAGGAGGAAAGGAGGTAAGGGCAAGGATCAGAACTAAGGATGAGCTGCACAAAACTCTTGCAGAGACTGATGCACATGGATGTAACTTGACAAATCCTGCGTAACCTGCTTTGACCTTGTAGCTGACCCTGCTCTGAGCAGGAGGTTGCACTAGGGACCTCTGAAGGTCCCTTCCAACTTGAATTATCCTATAATCAGACACAAACTACATGGATATCATTGCTGAAAAGTGGAGACCACCACATTTGTCTGAAATCAGTCACCACAATCAGTGACCACTTCACTTTTCTTATAGTTGTGATCTCTATATTTAATCTAGTGTGCAACAACACTTCTGAGTAACAGTGATGACTCCAGTGACAGCTACCTCCACAGACAGCATGTTGCTAATGTCGGAGCTGGAGTCAGATTTGCATTCAAATACTGCATAACCTTATCAGTACCTGTCACGGCTTGACAGAAAAGTTTTACCACATCACACAGTTTTAGGCATGTGACTGCTTTTTAAGGATTATTTTAAGAAAGGAAGACACCTACATTTGGAACCCTCTTTGTACAATATCTTAATTTAACTTGCAATTAAAGTATGCAGCTGGGGATTTAACTAGTCATTATAAACTACAGCGGTGGCCTGCCTGTCACCCACAGCCTCAAATTCACTTGTGATTGGAAGAAAGTCTCCCCTGCTGATCTTTGGTTCAAATAGACACAGCACAAATCAACATTTCCTTTGGTCTTCCTAAAAGAAGGCAGTTCCCAGCCTGAGCAGCTGGTGTTGGCTTTAAGCCAAAAAAAGGCTGAATGGATGGATTTAGGGACAGAGTCATAAAATGACTAATCAAAACAGGAGCGCCTAACTCTCAATAGTCACATGCTGCGCTGACATTTTTGGGCAGGTCAACTCTAGATGGCCCAGTTGCTCTGTGGCATTCAAATCAAATCTTACAATGTGGCCCTATTAAGGCCAATCATTAATACCCATTTTTGCCAGTGCTAAAACACTTAGACGAGGCACCAGGTGACTCTGCAAGCTCTCGAGACGAGAACCAGTAATGAATGTATGACCTGCTGAGTAATGAGGCCATTTCTAGGTAAAGATGAATGTGTTTACTTGGGAGCAATCTTATGGTTCACTTCACCTGAAAACCTTCTCAGAAAAATGCAGATGCTGCCTTACTGGATTCCAAGGGGAAACATCATCTAAAAAACCCTCTGAGGCTCTCAATTTTAAAAATTTTTATTTCAAAGGATTTCACAGAGAAATCACTGGGGGAAGGGCCTTTGTAGACATCTTCTTGATCAGGATTTTCCAGGATGTCTATGGAGCATTCTATTAGCAAAGTTACTGAAGTCATCTTCTCAGCCATAGAGAAGAATACATAACTTGTGGGACATTACCATGTCCCATTACCATGATGGCTAAAAAGATGAGTTATAGGCACTGATAACATCTGCACAGAGCACTGAACATTAATGACTTGCAGCTTCTTAGAGCAAGGATGGATTTCAAGCTGCCCTGCCTTTTTATTTTGAAAAAAAAAAGAAAACAACAAAAAAAACCCCCGAACAATCTGGAGCTGCAATCGTACATAATGGTGACAAATGTTTTCAGCAAAACGTAGAACACACAGAATTGTTTGCATTGGCTCGCACAGCCTTGTACAAGGTGTGCAATGACTGGCCATGTCCTATGCACGTAGAGCATGCCTTCCTTCAGCTACTGACACCTTCGCTCAGCACTGATGTGTTCTTCCACATATTGTCATGTTGGGTTTTTGCCAGTGTCCTGCATCTGTGGGGCATTTCAGAGAAACCGATCCTTCTGATTTCTTGTGCCCTGGGAGATCTTTGCACATCAGAGGCCACTGATCATGTGAATAGCAACCTCCTTTTCCCTCCAACCTCTGCCCCAGACTTCTTTTTTCCTCCTTCAACCAATGACTGCCAGATTTTCTGGCTATGACAGAAAATAAGACCCTGACTATCAAATTACTCTCCCTGTTGTGACCCCATTAGAACTGCTCCAGTCCCACTTGGCCTCACAGATCAGGGGCTGGGGTTTACCCGAAGGGATGAAGCAAGCTCACATCACCTTGGAAAACCATGCTGTCAGCAGCATGTGCTTGGACTGCAGTCTGCCAGCACCTAACAGGATCAAAGGCTTTCTGAACAGCCTGGAATGATCATATTTTCAACCACTGTAGTCAGGTATCTCAGAAGTATCTTAAGAAACACAGTGTACTTACACACTAAAGAAGTTTCTGTTTTATTTGCAGGGCAACTCTGAATGTCAGTCCTTCATGAATATTACCACCTTTGCATACCAATTCTGTGTAGCGATAACTTAAAGAATTAAAATCCATATATGTAAATTTATACTTAACCTGCTGTTTTGAAGAGAAGCATGCAAAACTTTTCAAGATCTGCTTAAACTAGTAGGCAAGACAGAAGACAGACACACAGTCTGTCACATGTCTTCAATACATTAGCATGGGCTTTCTAGTCTGATTGGGGAGCAAATGAAAGGGTATTGCAGCTGTTGCTTGTGTTGGATATTCTGTAAGATCTGCCTCCGAAGCTTTATCTGTGCTGTGCAGTGTGTCTTGCATTAGCGATTTATATAGCGGTTGCTAGCAAGCAGGTTTATTTACAAAGCATGGTGCTAGCCCTGGTGGTGTCTGTTACCAGTCTTAGGAGTAGCTCAGCTGTGTTAGTGTGATACCTGCCCAGGTTAAATTACATTTCTGTGCATGGTCCAGGTCCAGGCACATTACAGGCAGCAGCAAGAGCTAGCTCTGCCTTAAATCTGTCACTAAAGGATGTGGATTTCAGCTAAAGGTAATTTATTTTTTTCCCCAGATGATGATCTGGAGTATATGTGCACAAGACCACGCTAATTATTTAAAGCCAGTTAGTCACTGGTTATGTCTGTAAAGTTTTGAGGTTAAAAAGTTAGGGCAAACTGCAGTTCTTCACTTAAAGCTGGGGTTAGTCACAGATGAAGCACAGAGACCAGATACTTCCCGAGTCCAGACACACAACCTTGCTGTGCTCAGGTCTTAGCTGCTGTCCTTCACAGCTGCTAGGTACTGCACATCACCCTACTGGTAAGATCTTGCAATCTTCAAGGAGCAACATACTTTCCTTTGAGAGACAGAGCATCTCTCCCCTGACAAATTGTATTTGTTAGAAATGCCTGAAAAATTCTCATTAATCTCAATTATACCACAATGCCTCAAGACAGCAGGTCTCAGGACAGCAGGAGGAAGAGTCACAAGAGTATTGAAGAGTCCCCTCACATACCTTCAGCATTTGCATACAGCTATGCAGGGGGAGGGAAGGAGGAGGCTTGCTTGTGTAACTACAGAAGCTGAGGAGAAACTGTGGGAGACTGAAGAGCAATACAGCGCAGCTGCATCAACACTAATAAATTCAAGCACACCTGGGGACAGTCCCAAGCACAATTCCCTGGGACGGCACCCTTGCACATCACGCCGTGGACCATGCCTGTGGCTCCACTGCTCCTGCGCAGCAGAGCAGGACCCTGCTGGCCACCCTTGTCCAGGAGTGGTGGGCAGCTGGCAGAGGAGCTGGTGCCTCTCTGCTCTAGCCATGGCAGAGGTGGGAGCGTGAAGGGCACGGAACCACCAGGAGCTGCTCTTCCCTTCCCTGTTTGATTTCTGCACATGCAAGAGGCGGTCACAGGATTGTGCTGGGGCTGAGGCCTGGGGCCAGGCAGAATGTGGCCACTGCTGCAGCTGTGGCCTCCGCCTGCTCTGTCAGCTGCCCCTTACTGATGTGAGAGGGACTGCCTTTCCTTGCAGGCACCTTCCTGGGCACTAGTGCCAAAGCAATTGAGGAGGATCTCAGTCTTCGTGAGCAGACTTGTGCACTTTGTTGCATTTGCTGTGACCAGCCACAAAGTGATGGGGAAGGTGGCAACTTGCCCTGTGCCTCAGGCAGTTGCTATGCTAATATGCATTCCTGCTACTTCTGCTTTGCGTGCCAGAGTAGCCCTGGGACACTGTCACTTGAGAGCATAACAGGTCCCCCTTCCTCTCCCCTAAAGAACATTTCTTGCCTCTGTGTAGCACCGGTTTCACCAAGGACCTACATGACCTCAGAATATGCCATGTCCCATCTGGCCCCCTCTTCTTTCCATCAGGCAATCTCAGACACAGTTTTCATTCACCAAATCCAGGCTTGAGGGCCTGGGTTCCCAGTTGCTGCTGCTGACTTTTGAAAGAGCCAGACCCTGGCCCCAGGTATCAGCCCCGAGCAGTTCAGAGAAGGTCTTTTCCATTAGTTGTCACTGCCTGTAGTCAGGCCGGGCAGTCCATCTCCAACTCCTTCACACAACCCTGTAGGGTATCAGAAAGACTGAAGAGAGATAAAGGAACAAAGTGGTCAGGAGAAAACTTCACCACCCTGTGGCACAAAGTGGTCTGAGAAGCTTGATTATAAGGAAGAATTTTTGTGTTGTGAAATTTTCCAGATTTCTCTGAAGAGTCATTAAACAAGGGTGCATTTATCAAAGTCACAGACCTTTGCCACTGGCAGCCATCTGGCCCCTCTGAGAGTTTTAATGGCTTGAGAATATATTTATTTCTCAGTACAGTATAGCTGTTGAAATAAGTTCCTAATTCTTACCCAGGTTCCTATTCAAAATTACCCAAAGAGTAAAGCAATATTTTTATATCTCTGTCCCTGACGGCTACTCTGGTAAAAGACAAATTATTTGTTATTAAAATATCTTGAAAAATCAAGCTAGCACAGGGCATATTTTTCTCCTCTCATCTGAAAAGCTATTAGTGTGCTCCTCAGGGAAGAGGTGATTAGTTTGTATTGGCAATGTAGTAACAGAATTCTCCCCTAAGCCCTCTCATTAGGCAGAGGAAAATATAGATGTTCACCCCAGAATTATGATGCTGGGACTAGTTAATGACCAAGAAGTCATTTGAACAGAGACATGACAGCAAGCAGCATTACACTTTTGTACTACAGCATTCTTGACATGAGTAGCTGGGTTATGAACACCATTACAAGCAAGTAAACATCCATGGTGCTATGCCTCCACTGTATGTCACCAGAAGGACAGAATGACATTAACAAGTTCTGGTGTGAGGGACCCCACTATACCCAAGGTAAGTGCCACCTATATTAGTAAGTATGGATTGAGAACAAACAATCACTGGAGCAACCTCCCCAGGGATGTGGCAGAGCCCCTGTCACTGGAGGTTTTCAAGATGAAATTGGACAGACTTCTAGATAGAAATCAGACAGACTTCTAGGTAATCTCATTTAGGATCCCTTTCCCACAAAAGGTTGGACCAGGTGATCCTTTGGTATCCCTTCCAACCCATGCTGTTCTATAATTCCATGAAAAATCCAGGAAAAGTGCCTGAGAAAAAGACTGCCAAGAAATACCATTTGAAGAGAAGGGCCTGGTTAAACCAAACGTTTGGAAGCAACTGGTTCACAAGAAGAACCTCCATATGGAAAGAAACCATTGTAATAGCCTTTGAGGAAAAGAAAAAAATGTGTAAGTTGAGAAGTGCTTTGAAACCATGGTCTTGGGGGAATTTTCACTGCTAACCTTCCTGCTTTCAAAACACAGATGCGTTCCTGCTTACTTGCTGCTCTTTTCTAATGGACAGCACGACAGAACTTTTGCAGGGCTCTGCTCATATAAAAGAAATGCTAATTTTTGTGGTTTATTGATGTTTGGAAAGCCAACTAAGCAGGGTGTTGAGAAAAGAAAGACATCATAAGTTTCACCACAATGCAGAGTGATCCCTCCGAAACACCTGCTACACCTCCTTCTCTGGCTTTTCAGCAGCATTTTTAGAGGTGAGCTGAACTTCAGCTATTGACCCAAAGTATGGTGTGTCCCTTCGAGAGCACGGCCTTCCTACTGATGCTTTGTGTCCTCCTTGTTATAAATATTCTTCATGATCTGTTTTAGAACTTCATGGAATATTTTGGGAAAATGATACAAATATTTCTAATGAGGATTACAGGAGGGAAATAGTTATGTCCCTCTAAGTACAATGACTCAGAAAAATTGCATTTTTCATAATAAAAGCACTAAACCCTCTAAGATTCAAATGTGTGTGTGATGTGCAAATTCAAATTTACAGTTAAATGCAGAGACAAGTTCTTACAGTACCTCCACAAATACCTTTTTAAAGTTTATACTGAAAGACCCTGTTTCAGAAGGAAAACTCTGGAACGTTCTCTTCCAGGACACACCAGTCCCCAGAGGAGAAACCACAGGAAAATCATAGGGGCATAATTGGGAACAGGATATCATGTCGAACATTGCTTATTTGACACAACTTTTGTTCCGTTCCAAAGAGATGGAGGCTGTTCTGGATGTGAGGAATGAATCAGACTCAAGAGGCTGCTGAGAATGAAAAAGAGCTAAAACCCCGCAATCCTAAATGTTACTTTACCCCAGAATAGAAAATATAGTAATTTTGCAGAAAAAAGTACATACTAGATAAAAATCATATGTATTGTCTATGTCTCAGCCCAAAGATATGTAAAAATTAAAAATTTGGCTTCACATCAAAACCACTAATAACCTGGACATTGAGTTTCATTTGGATTTCATTTAATTATCTAATAATTAATAGTAAAAATTGAAAAATAATTGTTTTTCATTTTAACCAGATTAAATCCAATTTGGCTCTTATTCAGATAATAAAGCTACTAAGATCATTTTAATTCACCAGGCTGCCAGTGGAAGATCAGGTAATTCATATGGCATACTTATTAAAACAGGTCACACCTGATTTGCTCTTAATTAGAGTCTCAATGTAATGCATTGCAATATGAATAGTTATATGCATCTCTCCATGGCTATAAATGACTACAGCAGTTTTGTGATCACTATGCCAGTTAATTTTTTAACTAACTGATAATACACATAACAGAATTTCTCAAGAAATATGAGTCAGCTGAACAGAGCTGCCAGTTTAATTAACTGGGTGATGAGGTTTCTTCCTACCTTCCCTCACAAAACTCTCTGGGGTTTTTTTGCCACAATAAAATTGCCACCCAGATAAAAAAGGACTACATTTGCAAGAAAAACTCCTTTAAAGAGAGCCCTTTAATTGTCACCAATTTCTTTACAATGTGTTACAAATTCACTCCTGCACACCATCCAATATTTCTGTGTTCCTTTTGATTCTCCATTAAAACGAAAACCTAAAAATTATGCAACCTGTAGCATGACCATAATGGGGGCAAGTGGGAAAACTGCAACTTGCACAGCCAATATTTAAGTACTGCAGATCAAATAGGTGTAACACCCGCATGTTCTCCCAGTGTGATCAGTCATGAAGAGGTGGACACACTTCTCTACCCATCATTTTTATCACATGATAACTAAGTCGCAGGCAGCTTTCTTGCTTTTGAGCCACCTGCTTCTACACTGGCCTGTGTGACTGTCTCTCCTTCTGTAACAACCACAGACATCTTGATATCTGGGGCATGCTACAGGCAGAGAAAACCCCTGTACACAGTGTGCAGGCAACCCACACGTGTCTATGTTACTGCCCAACCCTTGTTAGTTTGAGGTTTGCAGAGGCCAGGGTGAGGAGCAGGAGGAGCATCAGCTGGGCTGGTGCAGAAGTGCAGGTGGAGCAGATGGAAGTGGGACTGCACATGGGTACCTGGAAAGAGCAGAGTAGGAAGACATGTTACTTGGGTGCAAGCGTACCACAGGCATTTGACACCGTAAGAGCATACCCCAAGAAAGGAAAGAACAATCTCTCCTGCTGCTGCACTGACAAGGAGGCATGCACTACAAGCTAACAAATCCACCACGATGGTCGTGCTAGTGGCATCCTCATTAGAGGAGGCTGTAGCATCTCAGAGAGGGTTAGCTGCAATAATTTTGGCACCATTAAGAGCAGATGTTCTTCCTTCTGGGATCTCCAGTCTGAACCCCTGTATTAAGCTCCTTTCTCTTCAGAGAACAGCCTACATTTACTACTCTGACTCCTGTCTGCATTAATCTATTTTTGCCTTTGCAACTGAGCAAAATTGTCAGTTTGTTTGTAATGACTAAGCGAAGATGCCAGACATTTGGCAGCTTTATGCCACTGGAAAAAAGTTGAATAGCCTTTATAAAACATGGAACCAGAGTTAGAATCTAAGCCAAGGTGTTTAGGTTGGTGCTACCTCTGTGACCTGTCCTTGCTGGCAGGTGGACTCACAGCAATAGCTCTGTGTGTGCATGTGCTGTTTGAGGAGCTGCTCAGGGGGTAACAAGAAAATGCAGGCAATGCTGTCCTTTGTACAGCAAGAAAGGGGCATCCATATTTATTTGTCTGCAGTTAACATCAATTAGAAGTTCAGAGAAGAGCATTCCAACTTTGGAGCAACTTGGGTGCCTGTGTTAAGGTGTCTCTCCACTTTACAGCACTGGAGATACAGATATTTCCCAGCAGCAGCAATTCCTAAGGAGAAGGGTACAAAGAAGCTGACTGTCTCTTAAACGCAGGTGACTCCCTCTCTCTAGGGTACCAATTGCTATAGAGGCAACAGGCAAGCCTTGCTCTGTTACTGTGCTGGCGGCCCTTAGATCAGATCATCTCAAGGGACAGCAACAAGCTGTTTTTGGTGGCTGTCTCCAGCACCAGTTGATTCAACAAAGGTAAGATTTGCTATTTTTTTGCATGTGCTGCTTTTGCCCAGCTCTTTAAGAAAACTTCAGTAAGATTGAGGAGCGTAAGGCAGGCTTCCACAGCTCATCAAGTCAACTTTATAGCCCTGTTTGTGTGCTTCTATATTGATAACTCGCTTGTGTGCCCAAGCCCAAATTGCATGGAGAGAGGAAGAAAATCAGGTTAGAAACCTAGCATTTTGCCTAGTTAGGCAGTTTTCAGGACTGTTTCCCGGCATTTAAAAAACCACAATACTTAAATGCCATCTAGTGGTAAAAGCTACTTTCTTTTTACATTTCTGCTTTACCGAGAAACACAACTGGTAAAGGCACGCTGTGCAAAGTCATGGTTAGACCTGTTTGGATTTTTTGCGTTTCCTTCACATTCTTATCCTTGAATGTCATAAGGTCAGAAGCACCAGGAATATTGGAAATACATTCACAGGACTTAAGCTCTGCAGTGCTGTGTACTGTGGTGTCTCACTTTCAAGTGCCTCAACATGGGAGGAGGATCCCTAGTTGCAAACGAGGAGACTGTTCTTGCAGTAGGACAACAGGTGCGTCTCCTACATGCAGTACGTCTACATGTCAACCCAGAAGCCTCAGGATGCTGGGAGGGGAGATGGCTACACATTATGCAGGAAGAAAATGAATGTCACATGCAGAAACTTTAAAGCCAAGATATGCTTTATGGTATCTTAAAACTGGTTCAAAGGTGCTGCAAGACTGTAGCAAGCAGTGCCAAGCAAAACACCAAGATGTAGTTCACTGATTCTATTTAAAAACCCTGTGCTGGCTCAAAACAAGCTGTCAACATTGGCTAAAACAGTCTGCATAGCATGAATTCCAATTAAAATTACTGACTTCTTGGTGGTACCTTGCAGCCTTTTGCAAACACTTCCTGGTCCGACTTGACAAAAAGCCTGTGCCCCAATGTCCTCAGTACCTACCAGAAGAGAGATCACAGACCAGCTGCCTCCTGTTTGAATACACAGTGTTTTGGGGCTGCATTTCTGCAGAAACACTCCTCGTGTCTCTGAAAGGATGCTGCTGGGACCCCTGGCCAGCCCAAGACCAGATCAAGGCTGGGCCACTTTGCTGCCCAAACTTTGAGGAACCGGATGGAGTCCTCTGGCATGACACAGACATACTGTTCTCCTGTACTTTCAAATCCACATTACAGAAGAGGAGCCTTTAATCCATCCCCAGGCAATTTGCCTCCTCCAAAGCAGCGCCATGGCAAGAGGTAGGCAATATGATCCCAGTGGATGCACTAAGGTCAAGCACCTATTCTCCAAGCAGTGCCACTCTAGCCAATGCCCCCACCATTAAGAAAGCTTAGGACAACACCAGAGAGACTAGATCAGGTTTAGAGGTGTCTATTTTTCAAGCAATGTACATGCATATGAAAAGGAGGGTGGTGGGAGAGCAGAACAAGCCCGTCTCTGGATTCCCTGCTGAAAAGAGCTGCAGCCTGATCTGCTGCAACTGGTTTTCTTTTTCATTTCTTTTCCCTGTAGTTGAGTTTTCTTTAAGACATATGCATAGGTGGTGGCATGTGCAGTAGTGTTACTATTACTAAAATAGGTTGTCCAGGCACTGAACTTGGCATATGTCATTGCCTGATCAAATGTGATACACTGATGAAAGGATCATTAAGCTCCAGGAAGACTTCTGAGGATTTCCCTGTGAAAAGGCAGAGCTCAAGGCATGTTACCACCACCTGAACAACATTTTGGAGAATCTCCATGTCATTGCAAGGCTAGAAACAAGTATCAGTCAGGCCGTCATCACCACTTCCTAAGAAACCCCAAACCAGAAAAGAGCAGCCAGAGGTCTACCCCCAAATCTGCAACACAGTGGAGCTGGCTCCAGCAACCCACATGGAGAAGATGCACAAGGATACAGGATAACGAGCACCAAGCCTACAAATTGTATGAAATTAGGAATCGCTATGTTTAAGCTCACTTTTACGACAGAGAACAGTTGCATTGCCATACACGTGAAATCACATTCACAGAAGCCTTTAACATCTCAGAGGTGGGACAAAGCAATTGCCTCAGTCAAAAGAGGCACTTTTGATGAGGCACATGACCCTCTACTGAAACACCAAGCAAAAGCATAGAGACCCATTTCGCTTCAGAGATTCCCTCACTTTCTTAATCCAAAGCAGCGCAGGGCACAGTCAGGGCAGCTAATTTGATGTTACACAGAAAGTGACAGCTACTGCAGGCAAGCAGGCTGTATCTGGATGAGTGAACAGAACAGTGTGGAGGGACAGAAAGCTGAGCAAAGCAGCCAAGCTGTGAGGGAGCAGTGGGAGTCCATGGTTCACTGGCAAAGGCAAACTGTATGAGACATGCAGTGGCAGACAGCAAGAGAGGGCCAAGCAGGTCCATTTTCAAAACTCACTGTAGAGGAAGATGGAAATGCCCTAATGATTTGCTGCTGTAAAAGGACTGTGGTTTGACCAGGCCATGAAGACTGTGATAGCAAAGATGGCTTCAAGCTCTCCTTCACCTCCTTCATCTCTTTGTGCTGTCCCTCAGGAGAAGGAGGAACTTGGAAAGGAGGAAACTGGAAACAGTCACAGATGAGGACCACATCCTCTGCAGGGTAGTAGAATGAGGGAGCGGGGAGAGCAACCCCGGAGCCATGCATGCTGGGCTGGCACATGCCCCTGCAACTCTTGGTTGTTCCTGCATGGTATCAGCCTGGGGAAAGAATAGGCAGATAGACCTCTGTGTCTTCACCCTTCCTGCCCCTCCAGGCCCTCCCTGCAGGTTTTGGGCTCCTGTATTTCGCTCACGCAGCATGCACAGTGGCATTTTCCTTCATGCAGATTTGGGGTTGTGATAGCTGTGTGCCCTTTGTGTCATGGTTTAAGCCCAGCCAGCAACAAAGCATGACAAAGTTGCTCGCTCACTCCTTCCCGCTCCAGCCCCGGTGGGCTGAGGAGGAGAAAATATAAAGAAATGCTCATGGGTCAAGACAAGAACTGGGAGGGATCACTCACCACTTATGGTCAAGGGCAAAAGACAGACTCAACTCAGGGAAAAAACAAAATCAATTTACTACCAATCAAATCAAAACAAGGATAATGAGAAATAAAACCAAATCTTAAAACACCTTCCCCCCATGCCCCCCTCCTCTCTGGCTCAACTCCACTCCCAATTTTCTCTACCTTCTCCCCCACAGCGACACAGGGGGATGGGGAACGGAGGCTGTGGTCAGTTCATCACACCTTGTCTCTGCCGCTCCTTCCTCCTCAGGGGGAGGACTCCTCACTCTTTCCCTGCTGCAGCATGGGGTCCCTCCCATGAGAGACAGTCCTTCACAAACTTCTCCAGCATGGGTCCTTCCCACAGGCTGCAGATCTTCACGAACTTCTCTGGCATGGGTCCTTCCCGTGGGCCGATCTTCAGTCACAGACTGCTCCAGCACGGGCTTTCCCATGGAGTCACAACCATCTTGGGGGGCATCCCCCTGCTCTGGCATGGGCTGCTCTATGGGCTGCAGGTGGGCATCTGCTCCCCCGCTCCCCTCCATGGGTTGGGGGGTGAGACAGCAGGCTGTCCCCATGGGCTGCATGGGCATCCCCTCCTCCGATGCATCTCCTCCCCCTCCTTCTTCTTCACTGACCTTTGTATCTGCATAGGTGTTTCTCTCACATTCCAATCTTCTCCCCTGCTGCAGGTTCCCCTTCTTAAATCTGTTCTCCCAGAGGTGCTACCACTGTCGCTGATTGGCTTGGCCTTGGCCAGCAGCAGGGCCCTCTTGGAGCTTGGGAAGCTTCTAGCAGCTTCTCACAGGAGTCACCCCTGCAGCCCTTCCCTGGCTACCAAAACCCCACCACACAAACCCAAAACAGATGGCAAACTCACCTGTGACTAAAGTCTTCCGCTCCCTTTAATACAGAAAGTGCAGGAACCAGGCACCTGTTTTCTGTTTAGCTGGACTGGGATGCCACCTACATTTGCAAGTGTAACTACCCCATCCCAGAGGAGCAAGGGGTATGGACCAGGCAGCTGCAACAGCAGCTCCTCAGTCCATGTCAAGAGCCCACCAAGAACATGAGCAGCAAAGGGGCACATTCAGAGGCACTGACAGATTGGCTTTATCATGAGATCAAAGAAGAGCAGAACTGAGACCTTAGACCCGTGGCTAAACCATTCACCCATTAAGAGATCTGTCTGCAAGTTGGTTGCTTGTGGTGACTGCTGCCACCTCCTTCTTCTTCAGACAATGCCACTGCACACAGATGCAAATCACACTCTGCATACCCCACTCCTCCACCTGGTATGCTGCTATTCCCATCTGCTGCTTCCTGAAAGCAAGGCACAGTGTAACAATAGCCTGTGGTGACAGCCAAGGCACCCCAACATGTTTCCACAGCTGGCAGTGGTGTGCATCTCCTCCATCCCTTCCATTTTCATCCACTGCAAACCTTTAGGAATACACACTACTTGAAGTGCTGGCATAATTTTTAATCCTCTTTTCACTGCTTAAGCTTTATAATCCATTATTTTTACAATTAAATATATGACTTGCACATCAACGGCCTGAGATGAGGCCAATCTTTTAATAAGAAGATAGTGTGATTCCCTGAACTTAATACAACCCAATACAAGACAGTGGATGAAATCTCTGTTTTTTCAGAAAGTATCTTCCTCCAGCTCAGGTCCTTTTTTACTTATACACATTAAGTGAAACCATCTTGGTACAAACAAAAGCATTACCTGAAATGAAACACTAATTCTCAGCCAATAAGACATACCTTTCTGATGGGAAACGATGGAGGTGCAAAACTGAGGTCTGAAATTGTGGTTTTTGTTTTAACATCTCTCAGGACCTACAGTCCACACTAGAGCTTTATCCTCTTTTACAAAATGCTTTAAGGACTGTCGTGGTTTAACCCCAGCCAGCAACTAAGCACCACGCAGCCGCTCACTCGCTCCCCCCCATCCAGTGGGATGGGGGAGAAAATAGGGAAAAAGAAGTAAAACTCGTGGGTTGAGATAAGAACGGTTTAATAGAACAGAAAAGAAGAAACTAATAATGATAATGATAACACTAATAAAATGACAACAGTAGTAATAAAAGGATTGGAATGTACAAATGATGCGCAGGGCAATTGCTCACCACCCGCTGACCGACCCCCAGCCAGTCCCCGAGCGGCGATTCCCCGCCCCCACCTCCCAGTTCCTAAACTAGATGGGACGTCCCATGGTATGGAATACACTGTTGGCCAGTTTGGGTCAGGTGCCCTGGCTGTGTCCCATGCCAACTTCTTGTGCCCCTCCAGCTTTCTCGATGGCTGGGCATGAGAAGTTGAAAAACCCTTGACTTAGACTAAACACTACTGAGCAACAACTGAAAACATCAGTGTTATCAACATTCTTCACATACTGAACTCAAAACATAGCACTGTACCAGCTACTAGGAAGACAGTTAACTCTATCCCAGCTGAAACCAGGACAAAGACGACAAGCTACATATGTTTTTTGCCCATTTCCTTTTAGTTAGAATATGAATAGATGTAGATTTGCCTCTTGCCTGCTCACGTAGGCCACCATCTGGAGTTTACGCCTTTGGTTCTGTCAGTTTCTGGTCAGAATGGTACTTAATGAGCTGCATATGAGTGCGAGACCTGATTGCCTTTGCAGTAAAAAGTAGTGTTCATGCTAAAATAACAGTGCAACATACTGTGATTTACAAGTTCACATGTCTTTGGGCTTATTATTTATTGGAAATGGGTCATTATTTCAGTGTCTGCAAGAAGTAAGTGAATAAAGGTAACACTACCTCAGCTTCTAACTCATAGACTGAAAGTGTTGTATTATCTGCTCTCCACAAGAGCTACACATGGTTCAGGCTTGCTTGTGTTGATTGAGGTCTAACCTGAAACCTATTGTAGTCCTATGTTGCTACCAAGCTTTAGTAAGTAATGGCATGAGGCCATTGTGCCTACATAGAAGTGCCTAGATAGATTTCAGAAGTGCCTAGATAGATTGCAGTGGCAAAAATAGTCACTAATTTGATGCTGAGACAAAAGTTCTACAGGCAGTAAGCCACCCCCTTGTATTCAGCAGCCAAAAAGCAGGCCCCAGAAGCATGGCTACAACTGTGTGGCCTGCACCATGACACACTGCAAACTTTAAAACCCTCATCTCTTTGGAGACTCCTTCAGCATAGCAAGAACCAGCAGTCAAGGAAAGGCCAAAATAAGAGAAAAGGTTATATGACATATCACCATATATGAAACATATATATATGAAATACCTATATACATATATATGGAATGTATACATTACTTCAAGTAGTCACGCGAACACTTCCTCTAAAGGCGGTGCGTTATTCAGGACACATCTGCCAGCAGGAGTAGAAGTCCATGTGTGCAACACATTCACTATTGTCAGGTCTAAAAACTATTAGGCGATGACCTGCTGTGATGTACTTCTTGTTTCTGGAACAAGACGCAAAACTGACAAAGGATACCACATTTACAGTTTGTTAACAACTGAGAAGCATTGTGCTCATCAGAGACAAAGCACACTTAGGAAACAGAAGCCTGCAAGGTGAAGGTTTGAAAATTATAATATTGAGATGGGGCTGCAGGGAAAACCCAAGAACCCTCTGCAGCTGCCTCTAGAGATCCCAGCAACAGAAATTTATACAGGACTGCAACACTGCAATTCTCAGCACAGATTTAACATAGTAGCCTTGAACTCTGCTCCGACAGCTACAATGGCAATACTCTCCAGACATTGCAATTTCTACCCAGGATATGAAGTGGTTTGTCACAGTATGGGCTAAGAAATCTCAAGTGAAAACAACCCTCCCCCCCCCCAAAAAAAAAATAAACCAAGCAAAACCACACCGTACTTCTGTGGAATAGCATACATGCTAGAATTACTTTTCACTCTATCGTGTGTCATAGGTGAAACCTTGTAGTAGGCCCCCAGCAAACAGCTCTCCCTGGCGCGACCAAGCGCAGATGCCAGCTGAGGCCGCTAGCAGACTTCGAGCACTTCCAGCCCCAAAACAGCCCCCTGCAGGCCCTGACCTTAACACCCCAGTTCTCTTTGGGGGTTTCGAGTACACCCCCCAGCGTCTCTCCGACGCTGCCTCGAGCCGCCCTACCCCCAGATGAGGATTCACAACCCTCCTCAGAGTTTCCCGCCCGCAGCTGGCTTTAGCGGACCTGGGCCCCGCCCGCCCCAGCACGTCGCCTGGCAACCGCAAGCTGGTTCCCGGGCGCATGCGCACTCCCCCCCGGCCAGTCACTTCCGGCTTCTCCTGGTGCCTTCCGGGTTGCGCAGGGTTCCCGCCGCGCGCCGCGGGGAAACTTTACCTGCTGCGGCGGCGCCGCTGGGCGAAGCGCGC
>NW_010973285.1:4115460-4115848 GCF_000737465.1 Haliaeetus leucocephalus
CAGCGGGCTCTGGGGGAGCGGGTGGCGGCGCTGGAGGCGGACCTGGCCGCCTGCCGCGGGCAGCTGGAGCGGGCGCAGCGCCGGTTGCGCCGCACCGAGCGCCTCTACCGTGAGGCGCGGGAGGACAGCGAGGCGCTGAGGAGACAGGTAGGCCCCCCCCGCCCGGGACCCGCCTCCCCCGACCCTCTCTTCCCCCTCCGGGCCGGGCGGCACCCGGCCGCAGCCCTCTCGGGCATCCCCGCTGCCGTCACCCCCCCGACCGGGCACCCCCTCACTCCCCGCCCCCGGCCGGGCTGAGCTCGTGGGGCAGGTGGGTGCCGTGAGCCCGCCAGCAGGCTCTCCTGGCCTGCGGGACTTCAGCGGCCGGAGAAAGCGCTGCTGCTGCTGG
>NW_010973285.1:4115858-4129951 GCF_000737465.1 Haliaeetus leucocephalus
CGGCTGCTGTGCCTGCTGCTGCTGCTACTGGCTCGAGTTTGCTGTCCCGAGTCAGCGTTTGGCTCGACGGGCTGAGGGGGGCTGGGCTGGGGCGGGCTGGGGGGAGAACGGTAACGTCTTCTCAGCCGCAAAGCGGGTTTCGTAGTCAGAAGGAAAAACTACACTGAGAGGAAGGAAAGAAGCTGAATAAACAAGGTGAGGTAAAGGAAGCGTGGAAGAAGTGTCCCACGGATGCTTATGGCAAAATAGGGAAGTTTCATAAATGCCACAGCTTGTCACCACAGAACCAGTGGTTATTGCTTGAAATCCAACTTTTCCGGGCGGGCATCTTAAAAATAACCTCGGCTAAGTATTTTGTTTTCCACCCAAGTGCTTGGCTTTATTATTATACCCTTCATGAGCAGGAATTGTTTTTCATCATTTGAAACACCTATGATGCCATTATGCTGTGTTTGAATTGTAGAATGTAAAATAGGCTCATGCTCTTTTCTGATGTACGTCCTTAAAATGCAGCGTTGTGTTCTGTAACATGCTGTTCTTCTTTCAGGTTGAAGAGCTTACTAAGGAAATCCACAACAGAAAGGAGAAAGATACGTCTAGCGTAGAAGTCCAGACAGAGGACTATGCTGCATGGTCACAAGCAGGTAGAGAGGGTGGTGATTGCTTAAACAGGCATCTAGAACAGTACCTTGTTTTGATTCTTTTTAAATATAAAATACGTTTCAAGTCTGTATCCTTAGCTGCATTAAACTTAGTAACCTGACCTTATCTTTTGGACCATTTCCTGTATATTCAAGCCATTCCTTTTAGAACAGGATAAAATGTAGCATGGACTGCAGCAGAATTCATGCCATACTATTCTGTTACATAGTAATCTCATACATTACACACATATATGTTTTACCGATTTTTGAAGTACATTAAAACAAGACATAATTTGTTCAGTACTAGTAGAATAAGTTCAAAGCAGAGGCACTACCTAATAATTGATTTTCATTAGACTACTTACATGCATAAATTTCCAGTTTAAGATTTGGATTCTTAATCTACATTGTGCAAAATATTGCTTTGCTAATTTATGCATCTTCACACCCCCCCCAGATTATTACTACTATGAAGATTATTATAATCACACTGATACTCAAGATCATGCTTCTGAACTGCCAGTACAGCACAATCATGGGACTGAAGGCACTGAGCATAATTCCACAGAGGAATTGCAGACTGGTGTTAATATTCCTTTAAGGATGGATAGCACCAAAGTTGCTGAAGGTGGAGAAGAGGAAAATTTTGTCCAGAATTCACAGGTTATAGAACTGTTTGGGGTTTTACCAATTTCAAAGTCAGCACTCTATTAGTATTTCATTTCATTTAAAAGATGTGCTTTTGGTTTTGCTGTCACTGTATGAAGTGATTTTTTGTGATGGTGTGGTGCTGATGATAGCAGACAAGCATTCTTGTGCTTTAAAACTATTTCTTCTGTAGTATGTTCCAAGTATAACATACTTGTAGATTTGGGTTTTTTTACAAAAAAAGCACATTCTAAAACATATGTCCTGCGTAGCCTGGACATGGCATGTTTTTAATCAGCAGAGTATGCTCAATATGGCCTTGTTGACTTTCTTAAAGTGTGCTTTTTTTTCTCTCCATTGATATAAGGAGGCAACATATAAGAAGAAAGTTGTTGGGGGGTGGGGTTGCTTGCTTATTTTGTTGTGGTTTTTTTTTTCCTCTGCTATCCAGCCTTCTCTTAGATCATTCACTTCATCTCACTCCCTTAACTGACTTTGTGCCTTAGCATGTATAGCAACTGAAACAGAACAGAGAGCAGAAATCTGTTTTAGGAATATACTGAAAGATACTCACTGTGTATATTTTTGATGTGAACCACTTTTGAATAAAGGTTGGGGAAAATGAAAGGCACAGGATGAAGTCTTGGTCCCATTGAAATCAGTAGGAGTTTATCAGTAAGTTACAGCTAGATTTTTGCCTTCTTGTTTAATAGTTCTTGAAAGAATCCAAGTCCATAGAGCACTAATTTATTTTATTTAAAATAGGGCATTGTAGAATGCTAAAGAACCAAGCAGCTTCTTTTTAGAAGAAAATTTAATTGTTTACTTTCTGATATCAGGAAGCAGAAGATACATCAGTACCAGAGGGTTCTTTGGCAGAGAGCTTGAGAGCTGCTGCAGAAGCTGCTGTTTCACAAACCGGATTTATTTACGATGAAAATACGGGATTGTATTATGACCATAGCACTGGATTCTACTATAATTCGGTAAGGATCATTTTCAAAACCCTTGGCATTTTTTTCTCCATTGCAAAAGTTTTAGTAGTAAAAGTTGATGTGAGCAAAGAACTAAGATCCAAGCTGACTTTCTGATTTGAAAAACATGTTACTGAAGACGAATAATAATGAAAGCTTGTTAATTAGTTGTTGAATTATTTCAGTCCAATTAAAGATAGCAGGCTAAGATATAAATATAGATTTTCATTCAGTTCTTTTTGATATCTCCTAGATCTTTAATTTGCTTGGCATTGTAGAAATCTTATACTATAAAGCTGCTCTGTAACTCTTCCAAAATTAAAAGCTTGAGGTAAAAGATGACTTGTTTAGAAAAAGACAGAGGTTTTGTTTGCAGCACTACATTCAACTCAAATTTTTTTAAAAAAAGTGCATGTGTGTCATGTTTTACCCCTAGCCAGCAACTAAGCACCACGCAGCCACTTGCGCCCTCCTCCCTTCTCCCAGTGGGTTGGGGAGGAGAATTGAAAAAAAAGCAAAATTTGTGAGTTGAGATAAGAACGATTTAATAACTAAAGTAAAATGTAATAATAACTGTAATGAAAGGGAATATTTTAAAACAATATAAATAAAACCCAAGAAAGGGCAAGTGATGCACAATGCAGTTGCTCACCACCTGCTGACCAATGCCCAAGCAGCGATCGGTCCCTCCCAGCTAACTTCCCCCCCAGTTTATATACTGAGCATGATGTTCTGTGGTATGGAATATCCCTTTGGCTAGTTCAGGTCAGCTGTCCTGGCCATGCTCCCTCCCAGCTTCTTGTGCACCTTCTCATTGGCAGAGCGTGGGGAACTGAAAATCCTTAACTTATGATAAGCCCTGCTTAGCAACAACTGAAACATCAGTGTGTTATCAACATTATCCTCGCACTAAATCCAAAACACACTGTACCAGCTACTAAGAAGAAAATTAACTTTATTCCAGCCAAAACAAGGATAATGTGGTACACAAAACAACTTGTTTTGTTTTGAAGGACACTTCGCGACCTAATTTTTAAAGTCTTAAATGATAGCATTGCTTTTGACATAGTTTGTGGGTATAGTTGGATACACAAATGTTTGGGGCTATAGATTACCGTTTATGGTACAATTAACACAAAAGAATATATTTTCTTGTTCAGTAACTGTTCTGAATTACAGGAAATCTTCTTGTATTGTGTTTATTGGCAAGGTTTTGGTAGTGGGGCCAGGGGCTGCAAAAGCAGCCTCTGTGAGAAGAGGTCAGGGGCTGCCTGGACATGACTGGTTCTGCTGCAGGACACCACTGAGCCCACGAAAGGAGCTGGTGGTGCCTCTGTTGAAAGTATGTTTAAGAAAGGGCAAAACGGTGCACAGTGGAGTGTATATGGGGTGGGAGGGGAGTGTGAAAAACAACGGTGCAAGGTCAAAGAAGGAGTGGGAGGAGATTCTCTAAGCACTGGAGCAGGCAATTCCCTGCGGTTTGTGGAAGAGGACCACACTGGAGCAGATGTTCACACTGTGATCTGTGGAGGACCCCACACCGGAGTAGCTCCTTAAGGAGCTGTGGCCTGTGGAAAGCCCATGCCAGAGCAGGTTCCCCTGGCAGGAGCTGTGTCCTGTAGAGGACCCATGCTGGAGCAGTTCTTGAAGGACTGCCACCCATGCGAAGGACCCATGCTGGGCAGGGGAGAAGTGTGAGGAGAAAGGAGCAGCCGAGAGGAACTGTTATGAATTGATGGCAACGCCCCATTCCTCATGTCCCTGTGCCACTTGGGCAGGGGGAAGAGAGGTAGAAGAGTTGGGAATGAAGGAGTGAAGTAGAGCTTGTGGAAAAAGGGGCAGGGAGAGGTGTTTTGTCTTTGTTCCTCATCTTTCAGCACTCTTGACTCGCGATAAATAAATTTATTTTCACCGAGTCAAATCTGGCTTGCCCATGATGGCAATCTCCCTGTCTTTATCTTGACCTATGAGCTTTTCATCTTATCTTCTCCCCCAGTCCTGTTGAGGAGGTGAATTGAGAGAGCAGTTGGGTGGGCACCTGGTAGCCAGCGAGGGTCAAGCCACCACAGTTCTTTAGTACTTTGAGTATTTTTTTAAAACTTAGTATGTGGTTCTTTATTAACTAGGTGTTTCTTTGAATAATGTGTTTATTGAAGTGATGGTAACTTCATTCTTTATGTTTCTTATAAAGGAAAATCAACTGTATTATGATCCAGCAACTGGAATTTATTACTACTGTGATGTGGAAAGTGGCCGATACCAGTTTCATTCACGAGTGGATCTGCAGTCTTATCAGGCCTCTGGTACTAAGCACACCAAAGATAAAAAAGGGAAAAAGAAGAGAAAAGAACCAAATGAGTATAAGGTAACTTTAGAACTGACAGTTAGAAAATGCAAAACCTGTTTTGTCTTTTTTTTTCATGATGCAATTTATGGGCTGTGGGGTTTGGTTTTATGTGGAGGGTGTATGCTTATTTTTCTGAAGTATTCGAACATCTCTAAACTATATACAGGGTGCTAACACGTAGTTAGTGTTCAAATAATATTCCCATTGAGTGATTAAGGATCAAACTTTAAACTTGGATCCCCTTACTTTTTCAGTTTTATTGTATTACCATACAACTATATAGATCTCTGTAATTGAGTGTCAGTGAAGCTCTGATTAGCAAGCACACTAGAGCACATTCAGGGTACTGTGTGGGCTGGATTTACATCAGAAATTCAGTGTTTCCTCGATGCCTTGGTTTGGGGGTTTTGGCTTGTGTTTTTTGTTGTTTGTTGTTTTTTTTAATTCACGTGATGAATCAAAAAATGGCTGAAGGTTTTGAAAACACACACATACGATTCCTTCTCTGTGACTGTATTACAAAGCTCATTCCACTGACATTTTACTGTCTCTCTACCGTCATTTGGGATTGATGAAATGTCTGTGAGGCTGTAATTCTTTGCATATTATGCTCTCCTATTGATAGTGTATTTGGTCAATACATTTTTGTTGTCCATAGTGTGTGGATAAGGTGTACATCTTAATAAATGCCCATTGTAATTAACTTGTATTTTAAGGTATACAAAACATAACTTCCTTTCTGTTGTTTTTCTGACTGCTAAGAAAGCATGCCATATAGTACATAGTGACTGCCTTCAAAAACTTTACTCCTAAATACCAGTTCTATTGTAACACAGCTATTAAACCTGAAGAAGTATTTTCTTAATGAACACTGGTACTGATGTTGAATCAAATTTGTATAGTCCTATTCTGCAAATTTATTACTTACGATTTCATTGAATGTATTGATTTCCTAAGTTTGCAGTGCTCCTTATTTTGCATTTTTAAAGCTATTGCTTTAACTGTTGCATAATTTCATTATATAGGCCCCAGTCAAGCTGACTGGTTGAAATCCGAAATAATTATGTTAGTGTACAGGTACTCTTACATAATAGTTATGTAGCATCAGTACAGAGTTTTAAGAATTTTGTATCAGGAGTGAGGTCTTCTAAAAGCTTTGAAAATGGAAACTGTTTACATTAAGAACCAGTGAAGGTAGGTTAAATGGATAGTGGTAGTTGAAAGATTACGGATTTTATAAATAGATTGTGGCTAATGTGCAAATTTCTACTCTTTGAGAAAACTGCATGTGAATCATTCAGTTCTGAAAGCTTGAGGTGGATACTTAGCAACACTAAGTATAATGATCCTTCAGACTTAAGAGAGGGGAGCTAATGCAGTTGAAGCTAGAAGTTTTAACAGCATCCACGTTCTGAGTGTGCTGCGTGCAACTGCTGAATTAGCATTCTGCCACTCTCAAAAGGCATTGTTATTACAGAATTTTATTCATTATGTGTCAGGAAAGCATCGTAGAAAGCTTGTAGGAATAAGCGTTTATCATATAGTTCAGTTAATAAATCTCTTACATTTAGTTTATGATGAACTGTTACATATTGACCTAAATCAACAAGTGTATTTCTAAAAGTTCTGTGGTGTATATAGGTCTGACCTAACAAATAGTCTTGACTACTTTTGAGATCCCATCACAATCCGCTTCTGTCATCTGATTGTACTAGAAATAGCTACTTGGCTTTAGCTTATTTTATATTGATAAAATATTTTTATATAGATGGTCTTGTTAACAAATATTTTGTGTGAAGCTTGCACAGTTACAAGGTAGGAGGTAAACATCCACTTTTTCTGATGTGTTCTGTTGATGGTGAACTGACTACTTCGCTTTTTTTGTGAATTAATTTGTTTGACCAACAAGATAACAGGAAAAACATTTAAAACATTCTGTAGTACGCAGATCTTTGCATCTGTGAACAGTAAGTAAAGGCTAGTGTCATAGCAAGGATCAAGGCCTTTTCTGTTTTTTTAAAACAAAAAAAAGGGAGAATACAAAGTGAAACTTAAAACAATTACTCTCCACTTTTAAATTTCAAAACTAAATTAATGCCTTTTTGTCAGTGCACTTTTATGTAAATGCACTGTTAGACTTGGAAAAAAAAAAGCGCCTTACTGTTATATTTTACATAGCTGAGTTCAAATACTTTATTCTTGTTGTACGGTTCTTAATCATAAGAAATTAGTTCATTAGTTTAAAAAAAACCACATTACATTAGTATAAAAGATTAAGACTTATTAGAATAAAAGATTATAGATTTTTCTGTTATAAACTATTTTTTCAGTTTTACAAGCTGCACGATCCAGTTCACAGGTGCCTGGTATTTCTTGGCAGTATTATTTTGTCCAGTTTAGTCTGGTATTGGTAAAGGCACTGATTAGTTCATGCTAGTTATCATTTGCATCCTAAAACAAAACAAAAATTGTCTGTTTTTAAGTAGAACTTTGTAGTTTAAAGGTTGTCTATTGAAATGCTTTCCTGTACACTTATGCCCAGACTTCTCCCTTTTCCTTCCATTCCCTTTTTCACTCTTGACAAAAAAAATACAAAGTTAAAATAAAACCTGTCCTTGAACACCAATTAAATTATTAAAGTTGTGACAATTATTTTGAGGATTAGTACTTCATTATTGTTTTTCCCAACTGGTTATTAAATTATGCTACTAGCCTGAAAAAACCCTCCAAACATTACCTAATTTCTTGACCAAAGTAGGTTATATTCGACTTTGTTTTCTACAGCAAGTACAAGTAGCAGAATGGTTTTGTTTATTGTCTGGTCTGTGGACCACTAATAGTGTAAATGAAGCAATGCCAGGGTCTAATTCTGGGAATGTGTCATACACCCCCTGAACTTTATTATTCCTGGATGAAGATGAGGTGGTTTATAAGAATATGCATGTGAAGCAAGGGAAGACAGTGAGCAGTAGTTATAGAACTTCAGGTACATGAAACATTTGTTAAGCTTCTTTTCTCTCTTTTTCAGTTAAAGGATTAAATGTATACAAGTATTGACAGATATTTAGCATTACTTAAAAGTTGCCAAATATGAGAAATAAGGAAGTTCAGCAGCTGCATGCGTAGATTGTCACAGCAAATATTTCTACATAGACAGTACTAGTAGCTGTATAGTTTTTACAAAAATTGCATGTGATTTTTGGTTGATTTACTCTATTTAAACCAAAGTTAATACCTTTTTAATCTAAAAAAGATTGTAATTGGGCCAATCTGTTAACTTTCTGTTTCTGGTCACAGGAGGGTTTTCTAGTTGCGGTTTAGTTTGTACCTATTGTGAAGAATTTGATGTGCTCAGGTATCTTACGTACAGTACCTATTTATCTCAGTAGGGGCGCTTAACGTTGCGGAAAGGGCAAGTGTGTTCTCCACAAATACTGCAGTGTTCTTGAAAAAGCAATGTAAATCTGAGGATGTAAAGAATATAATGAATCTGTTAAAATATTATTGTATTTTTAACAAGCTGAATTACCAAACAAGAAAATACTAGTGAGCGTCTGCTAAAAGGAATGTACTTCTAATTGAGGAAAAAAAAAAAAAAACAAACAAACAAACAGCGGAGGGGAGCTCACATGCTTAGTGTCTTCTATGGGGAGCTTACTATCTTCTGAGGAACGTTCATGATTTATACAAGAACTTTCTTTAAAGAAATTCTTTTTCAGTCACCAAACCTCTATGTTACAAATAGTTTTCTTTTTACTTGTGAAACTAAGCATGCTGCCCCCATGCTTACTTTTAATAGACAATCAGGAATTTTATTTGCCAGGATGAAGTATTGGATAGCCTCTGTGCAGCTCACATAGAAGGATCAGTGGAATACTTTGGAACTTTCAGGCATATAGTTCAGTTCTGATATCTTTTTGTAGTGGTAGACCAAAAACAAGTGGGGTAGGAAATACCATATTATCTCCTGTACCAGAAAAATCTTTAAATAAGTAAATTTTGAAAAGTTTAAAAAAAAATAAAATCACAAGGTGTCATAAATGATAATGTGATCCCTGGCCCAATATCTAGATCCAGCACTTCTCTACAGGTTGGAGAATAGACTGTGTGCAATAGTGATCATGTAGTTCTACTTGCTGGATTGCGGCTGTTAGAATTATGTAGCAAAATTCAGATGCAGGGTCTGACATATGCCATTTTTTTACAGAAATTATTTTTACAGCTTATTCTTAAAATACTGTCAGTAAATTTCATTTCAGTGTTGTGCTCAAAATTAACTTCTGCCATATTCTTTTTCATTATAGACACATCCTAGCTTCTTCTGCAGGAGGGACAGGGCTTTCATAGTTGTATTTCCCACAGAACTCTTGAAGCAGTGATTTTTTTTTTATTTTTTTTTTTTTTTATCATGTGTAGTTTACTTTTTGCTGGTATTCATCCCATCTTTAGGTACGTCAGTTGACAGAAACCATGGCTAATCTGAAGATTTCTTCTTTTGGATTGGCAGCTTCTGGTGAAGGTAGTGTTGAGACACCAAACACATTAGTCTGTGGATGTTTACCTTTAACCTTGATATTTTTATTGAAGGAAAATTATATAGTAGTTGATGTTTAGATATCTATTTTCCTAAAGGAATTAATAATTTTTTTATTTGATCAAAATCAGTTCATCTACAAAGTAACTTTTAAATATATTTGAAACACTGTGTAAGTGAAACATCTGAAGAAAACTTTGATGACATTCTAGAATATTTGGGAAGAGACATATTTAGCATCACTGTATTAACACAGAGTGTCCTGACTAAAAAACTGTGCATTCTTTAGGTAAGGCAAATTTATGTTTCCTGTATTTCAGAGCAGTCCTCTGGTGTATAAAATGGCTTCTTTATGATATAGGAAGAGCTTTACTCTTTTTCTGGCTTTTAATTAGATTTTTTGCATTGGAAGTTCAAGTATTGTGTAGGGTGGAGGACAGTAACAGAAGTACTTGTGAAATGGTGCTAGCAAGTGAAAACTTAGTCATCTGAGAGAAAGCTATTTTAAACTGTTTGAAAATGTTTTTTTAGTAAAATATCAAATTTCAGATTAATATTTCAAATTGTCAGTGCTAAAGATCTAATATTCAGCCCTTTAGATGAGAGCATTTAGTAGCCATGATTCCATTAAGTCACCCACTGAACTTCTAGCAAACCAAGAAGCAACAGACTTCACATTTCTGAAAAGTTGTATTTGTACACATTTGTATGTTTTTTTATAAAACTGATTTAGAAAACAATACAGTTTAACCAGTGCATTTCTTAGAATTAAGCTAATTATACTCTCAATAATTTTTAAGTTCTGATTTGTAGGCAGGCTGAAGAATTGCATGAACATGCATGTCAATCAGGTATAATACAGAAAAATGTAAAGTTTTGAAAGACAAAAATGTCTTGCTCTGTCACAGTGAAGCAGCAAGTATAGTTAAAAGCTTACAATATTTTGCATTTTTCATTAAAAACACTTCAGTGACTATGATCATTCATGTATGTTTTGTAAGTAGGCCAATCTGCACTTTAGATGGTCATTGTAATCAGTAGTTTGTGGACTATTCTTTATAAAGCAAACCCATCAGTTCCAGTCACACGAACATGATTTGTAATTCTTGTAAGATCACTCCTCATGGGATACATAAAAATCCTGATTTCAATTGCACCTTTGGTTGTCTGTCCGGGATGCAGAAATATGAATCAATATGAATCAATATGAATCAGAAATATCAACCCTGTAGTTAAGAAATAGTTTATCACAGATCACATTCATTCCACCTCTCAACTTGTGCTTAGGGAGAGAAAAGCCAGAGATCATGTGGTGATACCCCCTAGATACAAAGTTTATCAAAGCTAAATCACATTAGAGGCAATCCGTATCTAACATGTGACTTTTGGAGTAGGTGTACTGACTTCAGATTTCTTAGGCAAAGCAACACACAAATAAACATACGCGCCTAGTATCATGGTGTAACAAACATGGTTATAATGAGCATGTACTTGCATACTTTGTGTGTTGTATCATGAGTTTGGGATGAAGAATTAAATATCCTGCCGTTGAGAAATGAAGTGCATTGTTAGTATTTGTTAGATCATTCAGGGTGATATTTACTGAATACTCTGTTTACTGCTAGTTCTTGTTTTTTTAAGCAGTAGCTATATGGAGGCAAGGTATCGGGTGCAGTTTGCATAGTTACACTTTCATACATGCTACGTATGTTCTGTGTTAGTCATATATAATGGAAGAGAATTTCTTCAGCACAAGTAAAGACCCCCTCAAATGCTTTTGAACGTTCAGCATCTCCAGGCTTAATGTTTAGACATCATCAAGATGTGTATTTTAATACAGATCTGTGCAATCATAAAGTGCTCAAAATCCATATTCTTTAGGAATGCAATTTTAAAATCCTCAATCTTATACAAGTATTTCTAAATTCAGAGATTACATTTTTATCAGTAGTTAACAACTATTTAGTTTATTTGGTTTCTTAATAGTTGACTGTAGTAGTAGTAGAAAAAATACAGAAACTGCTGAGAACAGACTTAATGGTCATACTGGCAGAATGTATGTACAGAATCCTTGGTCTGTCTATAAGAGTGTTTTTTAAAATTCCTGTTTTCAACCCAGAACAGAGAGTCTGCCCTTTAGCAGTCAGGCGTTGAAACAGCACCTTTTTATTTTCTAATTTAGAAGATCTGAAGTGATGCCAAAAACAAGTATCACTGAATCCACTGTGGAGAAAGAACTGAGTAGTTGGAGCAGTATACTTGGGCATCAGTGCATCACAGTCATCTGTTGCTTTGCCTCAATTGTGATTTGAGCAGACCATTTAGTTTCTGTGTTTTCATATTAGATTAGTAAAACTTTGGTAGCTCACAGTACTATGGGAAGAAATATATTTAGGATTGCAGAGCACCTTGGTATGTCAGGTATTGATCTAATATCAACACCAAACATAAATACAAAGATAAATACACTGAAGAAGATCATTCGTAAAAGTGAAAATGAGATTTGCCAAAAGGATTTCTAATGGAATTAATGTCTGGCATGTATGAACTGTCTAGTCTTTTGGCAGGATTACTATATCTCTTATTTAAAATAAACAACATTAGGCGGTGACCTTGTGATCCTATTCCTTTCTAGTGTCCACACGTAGAGAATTCAGGGAGCAGGGCTAAAGTATTATAGAGAAACCCTAAACAAACTGATAGTGCTTCAGTTAAAGCATGAGGTCTTTTAAAATTTGCTGATTATTCCTGAGAATCTGCTGTCTTACTGAAAGTGTTTCAAAAGTACAGTGTAAAGTCCTATCCAACAGCTTGACTGCTTGGCTGAGAGGAATTCTTGTGTTTGTCTTACAGCTGTGCCACTGATGAGTTTCTACAACTCTGAAAAGTGAAAGTGCTTTAATTTCCATGACATTAACATTCACATTAATTCAAATATCTTGAAATGTAAAATGCTCTATATGAAAACTTTCTGAAAGAAGTCAAGGATGTTTTTTATTTTAATTGTTATGTTGCAATATTTGGTACAATGCAGGGCAATTGAATGCATTCATTCTGAAGGCAAGATGGCAAATGACTTAAAATCCGAGAATTTTTTTTATTTACCTTTTAAAGCCATTTGTGTTCTTTTTTTTTCTTTTGTTTTTTCTTTGTTTTTAAGATGATCATCAGGGCTACTAGATTGAGAATCACATTTTCAAGGTACTCTGGCAAAATTAATATGAAACTTTAGATCTCTCAGTTAAAAAAATGTTGATGGTCTTTTTTCTGCTGGTGAAATCAGGTGGCAATGGAAGAACCTGCAATAAACTAATCTGTCTGATATTCAGTGGAGAAATCTGTTGCAGTAGAAAATGCATTCTCAGTAGAACTGTTTCACATAGCATAAATTAATGCTACAGTATCTTGATGAAAGGCTTTGTTAAAGTTGCAATTTTGAAAGGAGAAGGAACAGGTCATTAGGTGAGCATGGGTGGGCATTCCAGATGTTCTGAACCATTGTGGAAAAAAAGAGAAGAAAAACAGGAGGAAGATATGATGAAGATCAATTAAAGAACTTTTAAACAAGTTTCAAGAATTGAGTAAGAGAGGGACAGAAGTAAGTGTCATAAAACCAAAACTGGAAAATATTCAAGATGCTATTGTACAAGTCTGAAAGTGAGTACAAGGATCTTAAGTTTTGTCTGAGAAAAGAGGAAGGAATAAGTGAAGTTTAGAAGAGGAGTGCAGCCACACTTTCCCAAATAGAAGATGGTCTCAGTCATGTCAAATAGGATGTGAAAATTTTTCTACTGACATGTTCTGTTGACTGCATGTGCAAAACTTTCTGGAAATGTAACCATTTCTTAGTAGTTGTAAAAATAGTTCTTCCTAGTGAAGAATTTACTTCCAGGCTGATAGCAGACTTTAGAATAACTCAATCTGTAAAGAATGTAACGTTCTATAACTCCCCTCCAGGATTTGGACACAGAAGAGCAGAAATCATCTAATAGTTTGAATTGCTTTTCCGCTACTGAGCAAGTAAGTTCTACTGAAGAAGAAGAGTCTCCAAATATAAGAAAGAAGACTAAAATGGACACAAAACCACAAAACAGTCTAACAGCCAAAGAATCAATTTCTACAGACAGTATAAATTCACATTCACACAAAAGTACACCAGATACTGCAGCATATACAGATGACAGTAGAACAGCAGACACAGAGAGTGAGCCAGAAGAAGGTGAAATTACAGATTCTGAGTGCGAAGCCTACAGCAGTGAGGACGAAGTAACAAGTGAAGAAACTTCTGATTCGGAAGACTCGGAAATCGAAGGTGAATTATTGTGGCTTTTATGTATCGTATTACTGTGTTTTTCCAGGAGCCCATTAAGAAAAAACTGCAAGAAAACAGTCTGGATAATTGGGGAAAAAAAAAACCAAAACAACCACTTTGAATTAAAAAGTGTTATGTGTTATCGGTATTTATTTTCTTCTCTTTACTTGCACAGTAGCCAGAAGTAGTGGTGTTTTTGTAAAAGCCGTTTATGGGTATAACATCCTGTGCTTGTATAGAAACCTCAGTGGTAGGAGTAAGATTTTTTTAGATTGGGATACTGACAGGAGAAAAGAAAGTCTAATTGCTAAAATAGAGGTTTTAGTACAGAGCTTACAGCAATTCTGTGTATTAACTCTCTCCAACTAATGTATAATATTTCTGATACTGTTCATAAACAATCATGTATAATTCAACATAACATGAGTCTGCTGTGGTGAAAAGGGTGAACGTGGAATACTCAGTACCCTTTGAAATCCTGTTTTGTATGTATTCCAGTGGCAGCATGTAGGAAATGGGTATAGAGAGGAAACCTCTATACTGTTTTGTACCAAAGAAAGTAACCTAGATCCTTAAGACCTCCTCAAGAGTTGAATTGTCTCTGGGGGGGGGGGGGGGGGGGGGGGGCGCGGAA
>NW_010973285.1:4129961-4131303 GCF_000737465.1 Haliaeetus leucocephalus
TGTGGGGGGGGGGGGGGGGGGAGTAACCTGTGAAAAGCTTAATGGAACCAATTGGAACTATGTATATGCAAAGGATATTCCAAATCACAGAATGTAATACAGCCTATAGAAGTCTACACTGCAGCCTGTGCCCTGCTCGCAGTTAAAGAGTCAGTTTTTCTTCTGTAGCCATTACTGTACATACTCAGCTACTCAGATTCTGAGTGATTAATGCCATTCAAAATGTGCTTGCTACCATTAGGCTTTCAGATTAAATTTCCTTCTCTTACTATTTTCTTATAATCAGTTCTGCAGTAATGCTGGAGTAATAAAAAACAGAGACAATATCTCTCCTCCTAGTACCTTTTGAGCTAGTGTCTTCCCATCTTACTATGTTTATTCGTAGCTGAGATCCTTGGAGACTGTTTCTGCAAAAGCACATCTAAGAACAGAATTCATACAGCTGTTAGAATTACTGTTATGGACCATTAGTCATAATAGACTAATAGCTGTTATAATTACTTTGCAGATACTGAGGCAAAAAAGCATGTGCATTTGTAGGTTCATCTATTATTTTTTCTTACCTGTATTGGTGCATAGTGCTAATAAGAGTAAAAACTTGTAAAAATACATTTGACGTAGAAATCGTCAAATAGAAAGTTCTATATGCATTAGGTTTGCGATGTGAACAGAAGGGTGCTGCCTTTTCGCAAAGTAAAATTGTAGTCTAGTCTATTATGACTAATAGTCCATAAATTTATAATATGCTAGTAAATTCTGTGAATGTGTTTATATTTTATTGCTGTAACTAAACAGTTGTGCACATGTAAGTAAGCAGAATTCGGAAAACATGAATACTTAGTGTGCAGTCAGAAAGCCTTTGAAACAGTAGTCTCATCAAAGTTTTCTCTCAGATGTGCTTATACATCTATTTTTCTGAAAGTTGCATGGGATTCAACTAGATGATGGCTGAATGTATATCAGTTGTTTGAAAGCTATGTACTATAGGGTAAAACTGTCATTTGTTGGTATTAACAGTATTTATTTTCTTTTATAATTACAGATGAAGAAAAGATCTGGCCTCCTTGTATCAGAGTGATTGTAATAAGATCACCAGTTCTACAGACTGGATCACTTTATATTATCACAGCTGTGAAACCTGCTACAATTGGAAGGTAAAACTGAATGGAATTTGTTAAATATATCTGAAACTGTACCTCGCTTTCAGAGATGTAGAAGCCACTCAGGATTGCTTGTCCCTACTCTTCATGCTTGTCTTCCTAGCATGCAGCAGTTGTGAGGTACTCTGAGTTAGGTTAGCCCACAGTAAGAAATTTAAGTCATGTCATGTAACGTCATGCTT
>NW_010973285.1:4131738-4133496 GCF_000737465.1 Haliaeetus leucocephalus
AGGTTCCTGTAAAAATTAACTCTATCCCAGCTGAACCCAGGACATTATCCACCCCTTATTCTATACCATCTACATCATGCCCAGATCTTACATTTTCCAATCAACCACTACCACTTTCCTTGTCTTATATATATAAGTATATGGACTTGCGTCCGTCCCCCCGCACACACACACACACAAATGGTATTCCTTTAGCCTATGGGCTATCCCTTTACTGTGTCCATCGATTTTATTTAGTCCATGACTTTGGGGCTCCATCTGTTGTAACAGTTCTTCAGGATAAGAGAGATGGTGTGAGATGTTGGGTTGTTGTATGCTGCCTCTGGAACTTGTGGCTAGTACCTTTGGTGCAACCCACGCCCTTGGTCTGTAGGTCGAAGATGTTGATCTTGAGGAAATTGCTGGGTGCCAGTTCAAGTTCTATCGCTGTTGTACTTGGCTCAGTTTCAAAGTCCATCCTGCAGTCATCTGGGTAATTCTTGCAGTAATACCCTTGATATGGCATATAGACACTATAGATACAATGACATGCATTGGCAGGGTATTTAGCAGTTAGGTATCATACAGCCCAATTCACTGGCTATTCTCTCCCAAAATCAAATCTCCCTGAGGTACACATCGAACTTCCCCATCCTTCTGCATCACCCACCAGGTGTACCCAGGTCCCTGAGCAAAAACAACCCCTTGAATGGGTTTGCCTCTGCTTGAGGGAGGACTAACCCAGACTGTCTTTCCTAACATACTCCTCATGCGCACTACAGGGACTTTATCCCCTTCTACAGTATGTGGAAGTCTTGGTTGGGTGGGGCCAGCCCGATTGGCGGATCCTCTAGTATTAACTAACCAGGTGGCTTTTGTTAAATGTGTATCCCAATGTTTGAAAGTTCCACCCCCCATTGCTCTCAATGTAGTTTTCAGCAGTCCATTGTATCATTCGATTTTTCCGGAGGCCGGTGCGTGATAAGGGATGTGATATACCCACTCAATGCCATGTTCTTTGGCCCAGGTGTCTATGAGGTTGTTTCGCAAGTGAGTCCCATTGTCTGACTCGATTCTTTCTGGGGTGCCGTGTTGCCATAAAACTTTCTCTTCAAGGCCCAGGATAGTGTTCTGGGCAGTGGCGTGGGACACAGGGTATGTTTCCAGCCATCCAGTGGTTGCTTCCACCATTGTAAGCACATGGCACTTGCCTTGGCGGGTTCGTGGGAGTGTGATATAGTCAATCTGCCAGGCCTCCCACTGTTTATATTTCAGTCATGGCCCTCCATGCGACAGGGGTTTTAGCCGCTTGGCTTGCTTAATTGCAGCACACGTTTCACATTCGTGGATGACCTGTGCGATAGTGTCCATGGTCAAGTTCACCCCTCGATCTCAAGCCCATCTATATGTTGCATCTCTTCCCTGACGGCCTGAGGTATCGTGGGCCCACTGAGCCATAAATAGCTCACCCCTACATTGCCAGTCCAGGTCCACCTGAGACACTTCAATCTTGGCAGCCTGATCTGCCTGCTGGTTGTTTTGATGTTCTTCAGTGGCCCGACTCTTGGGTACATGAGCATCTACGTGACGTACTTTTACCACTAGCTTCTCTATCCGAACAGCGATATCTTGCCACAGTGCGGCAGCCCAAATGGGTTTACCTCTGCGTTGCCAGTTGCCCTTCTTCCATTGCTGTAGCCACCCCCATAGGGCATTTGCCACCATCCATGAGTCAGTATAGAGATAGAGCACTGGCCACTTCTCTCTTTCAGCAATGTC
>NW_010973285.1:4135117-4147753 GCF_000737465.1 Haliaeetus leucocephalus
ACTGTGATAACAGTATACACAGTTAATGTAGCTCAGCAGTCATGAAAATTTGTTAGTAATAACTTGATATTGTGTCTGAGTTCTAGTGGCAGCACAGCTGGAAATCATTCTTTGAAAACTGTCGTTTTCTAGAAAGTTAGTAAGCTTCTTTTCTAAGCCACTAAGGCAACTTTTTCAGAAATGGAAGAACACATTTCAGAAATTCAGGGTTACAAGGAAACATAGGTCTGGACTTCCTGATGTATTCAAATTCCAGTAGGGTTGGTTCATCGTTTTTAAATAAGTTGGGTTTTGTGGTAGCCTGTATGCATTCTTCCAGTTCTAATATTAAAAAAAAAAATTAAAATCTCGTTTGTTCATTGTGGATGATGAATTTAATGAGGAATTAGTGCTTTCTTCCATGCTTACTGAAAACCTCACCCCTTTTCAGCTGCTTTTATCTAATGCTGATAGATGTGTCTTGATTTGCTCTTACAGCTGCAGTTTTCTGGATACATTTATGCGAAGATTAACATGACAATTCTGCCTGTAACTTGCATATAGGTCCTTTGCTAGCTGCATTGCTTCTTCCTTCCCCAGTATAAGAAACTAATACACAAATCCCTTTCTCCTACTGCAGTGTTTTTGACGCCCCCTCCAAAAATTCTATACAGATTACTCTTTCATTGCTTGTATTACCTGCCTAATGCTACCAAGAATTCAACTTCAGCATTGAAGACTGATGCCAAGATGCACTGAAGAGCCTGAAGGATGCAGAGTTTAAACTATTATTTACAGGCCTTGTATGAGTATAAAAGTTCAGATAGAAATGTCAGGTTTATAGATAAAAATTTAATGGTACAGCTTTATCGTATATTCATTGCCTACTGTGTACAGTTTATAGATGGAAGAAGGGACCTGAACCAAGTCTTTACATTGTGTATGTAGCAACACAGTGTTTTATATCTGTAAAGCTCCCTAATAGCTCAGAAGAGAAACATGGTATTGAAGTTCAACTGAAATACACCTTTTGTAAGCCACTTATTAGACCTGTTTCTACTTTGTTGTGATTTATATATCAACTTGCCTTTCCAGAGAAAAAGATGCTGGACACACGCTTCAGATTCCTGAAGTTGGAGTCAGTAAGGTAACTCTTGTTTCTGTCTGCTGAAAAGTAGATGAATGAAGCTTTAGATTTTATGGCTTTCAATTTTGCAAAACCTTATGTTCAGTTTTTAAAAGAACTTTTCGAAGGAGATGAGGGTTTAGCCACATTTGAAGTTAGAAAAAGGAAAACATACAGTATTTTATTGAATGGGAATTTAAAATGAACAGCAGTGTGATTTCAAAGTCTAGAAAAGCTAAGTGTTTTTTTAAATTGGAGTTTTACTAACCCACAGTGTAATGCACAGTAAAAAAATTATACTTAGAGTCTTGAATTTCTTGGTTACTGAACTTGAAGAAAACTTACTACTCTAAGTACTAATGGTATATAAAATATTGATGTCGGCAGTTAGAACTTTGTCATAAAGTAATCCAATCCTTGCAGTTCAGCTTAGAGTAACAGGTTTTATTTTATTTTTCTTCAAGGAAACTGTATAAATATGTAACTGATGTACAGGGAGTTTGAAAATTTAACAGAAGTTCTTTCAGTGACAGATTGTAATGGAAAATTTTTCTCCTGGTTAATAAAGATTAAAGATAAATTATGTGCTCTGTTTTGCTAACTACTTTAACACATATCATAAATACAGCACTCATAATAAAAGAAAAGTAGATTGGCAAAAATGTCATCCAAACAAAAATTGATAAAAACATCTGCAAATGCAAGTATCTGAAATACACTTTACTATGTCTGTTCCAGATGATAGTTCTGATTAATTGGCCATGTACTGTATTTCATACTAAACAATTTCCAGAGCAAATCTTTCCCTGCTATTAATGACTTTTTCAGGCATGTATTTGAAATTGAGTACATAAAGAAGCCAAAAGGCTTTTATTTTTCTGTAATGTTACCATTTTATACTTCATGAGTACCTGCCTGTTTATGTAAGAAGTTATTTTGCTTTGCAGGTAAGAAGTCAAAGGCAGGAAGATAAATGACATATCTATAGGAACAAAAAGTTAACTACCAGTTTGTTTTCCTCACTATTCATAGTTAATAGCTGTGGACCACTTTGGCATTTGCTTTACTTGAGTGTAAAGTGAGATATAAAAAAAACGCTACACCCTGCTGATTTAGCATCTTTAGAAGTAAAGTTTGGGTTTATTCTATTCAATGAAACAGAGGTAGAAATTAAATTATCTATTGAATGGGCTAGTGAGTCTCCATTATGGGAGTATTGCTGTTGTAAATGCTAGCCAATCTACAAAATACTATTTTGGTACTTTTTATGACTGAATAGAGTAACTGCTATTGTTCAAAGATAAGAGATTTGGTTTTAAATGAACAATTTCTTCCCAGATTGAGTCTTGGTTTTTTCCTCCACTATAGCAAAATGGATCTTTGCTTGTCAAATTTGAAACTGTCATGTTTTTTGACTTCTGATTTTTACTGGGAGCCTTAGCAGGCTGCAGAAGTTGGTATTTTGGTTTGCTCAGTGGCCATTTTTGGAGGTAGTATGTATCTTCGAGTTTGGCCAGGAGTTGTATATCCTCTGTTCCATGTGGGCTTAGAGCAATACCTATATAGAATTGCAACAACTAAACAAACAAAAAAATTAGACTGTTAGTCTCAATATCAGAAAGGATATAAAAGGAACAGCAAATGATGGCTAGTCATTGTGTCCTGGGCATTAAGATGCAGGTGAAGGTGAATTACGTGAAATTTAGAAAAGCATGGCATTTAGGGAGCCATTTCAGATATGAAAGACCAAATAACCTGAAGCTGTAGAATGAGATCAGATTTTTTTTTTTTAATTGAAAGAGAAAAAATTGAGTATTGTAACATACCTTAAAGGAAAAAAGTCTTTTATTTGTAAGAACAGTTAAAAATGCTGTATTACCGATTCTTGCAGTCCTTTAAGTAAAGCATACTTGCCACATTGGAAGTATATGCTTTTTCAGTACTGAATCAGTTTATGGTCAAAATAGTTATATTATTAATAGTATACTTTAGCTCCTGCTGTTGTGGCACATTCATTTATGATTTCATCAATGTGAAATGTAAGGTGTGGAACACTCTGTTAACTTAGAGTACCAGAGCCACTCATTTAAAAGGCCTCAAAAGATACTCTGAAATCTGATTTTAAAATGGTATATAAATTGTGAAGTATTTGCTTAATAAGATCGTTTCATTTAGACTTATATTTATCAGTTCCATGCAGAAGTATATTTTGACCATGATTTGCAAAATTATGTTCTCGTGGATCAAGGCAGTCAGAATGGAACAGTTGTTAATGGAAATCAGATTCTCCAGGTGAGTACCTGTTGTTACAATGCTGTGTACGTTGCAGAAAACTGTAGTCATGTGATCATTTTAAATATGTTATGGCAAATCACTAACAACATAATTGTATGGCTTCTTTCATACATAGTCTCTTCCTTGGTTCCCTTCTGGTTTTAGTGTGACTTACAATACTTTATGTTTGGTTTATGCTAGGAAAAATCCACTATGGTTGCAGTTGCTGGAGTGAAATACCCACTGTAGTTAAATCCTTGCCTGGATTTGTGTGACCAAACTGAATTACTAGATTATGAGCAGTATTCATGAAATAGAATTCGTGCCCTTCATTAGTAAATAATTAACATGGCTGCCAAAACTTTCTTTTGCTGTAGCCTAAAACAAAATGTGATCCCTACATCTTGGAGCATGGAGATGAAGTGAAGATTGGTGAAACTGTACTTTCTTTTCATATACATCCTGGCAGCGATACTTGTGATGGATGTGAACCAGGACAAGTCAGAGCACATCTTCGCCTGGACAGGAAAAAGGAATCTTCTGGTTAGTCATGTTATCACGGGATATGTTTTTTATTATGTTTTTTTACTTTATAAACATAATAATTACTTCAGTATTCTTACAATTTTCTTGTCAACTGAGAAGAGTTCTACAATATGTGATAATGTATTTTCTTCTTGGTATGCATGTCTATGTGTAATAATGTTAGAACAAAAATTCTCACAGTTGTCTTATGTTTCAAAACATTGTTACATGATTCATTAGAAATTCAATCCTGTGTTCTTCCTTTTAGTTTGCCCAGCACTTAGCAAAGAAGAGAGAGAGTTAGTCAGAAGAAAAGCATTAAAACAAATACGGGTAAAATATGGTTTACAGGTGAGTTTACAGTAGAAGATGATTAAGTGTTTGAAGTCTACATCTACTTTGTGATTCCTGTTTTTAAGCCATAGACTTCAGTGAATAAGGAAAGTTCTCAAATGCACTCAAACTTGAGCCTGGTAGTTTAACTCAACGTTGTCTTTTGTACACTAAATAATTATTTACAAACCTTTACAAAGAGAGATAATGGTAACAGGACATGAAAGTTCTGTTAAAAGTTTAGGAAGAGAAGATCTGTTCCAATGTGTACACAATTCCTCATCTTTTTTAGGTTAAGATTTCTTAAGACATTTCTATTTTTATTTCTGCAAATTAAGTTTGCACTAAATTGCAGTGGTGTCTTTTACTTGGAAAGGAAAAATAATGAGCAACTGAAAAAATGATGGAAGGAAGACGGAAATTTTTAAAGTTTTTATTTTAAGCCTTCTTTGCCATAGAAGAATGCCAACATGAATGTGCAGGCAATATAGTATGCAAGTATTCAAGTTACTTCTGTTTTAGAGATTATTTTAACTAGGTGGTTACATCTAGCACTTGTAGTAAGTATTCATGTAGAAAACAGAATGCTATCATTTCTCTCAAATTCCTCAACTACGAAAATAGTATCGATACGGAATCTATACACATGCTTATTTATGTGATGTATTCTGAAGAAATAGTTGCTGAGGAACAGGCTAAATGTTTAAACAAAAAGCCAGTGGCATGTCCATATGGTTTTCTGCTTAATATGGAGAGATTGATTCTTCATAGCAAGAGAAGATTCAAGAGAATCTGTTTGTTTATTTACAGCCTCTGTAAATATTACATTATTATTTACAGCCTCTGGCAATATTACATTATTATGTGATGATGGCAATAACATACCTTACAAGGTATGGCTCTAAGGTAAGAAAGTACTAAATGAGAACTATAATTTTTTTGTTAAAATATTTAGAATTAATGAAATAGGCTGAAGCTGCCTTCCTTTTGGAGGGAAGCCGTGAAGTTACCAAAAATAAAGAATTTAAAGCCTGCTTTCTTTGTCTTGATGGAATTTAATATGCTTATAAAGAACACAGAGTATGAAGACAACAAAGCAGTGAAGAATCCAAAGTACAAAGATAGAGCAGGAAGACGCAGAGAGACCATTGGAAGTGAAGGAACCTTCCAGAGAGATGATAGTCCAGCTTCTGTTCATATGTGAGTTTGTTGTGGGGTGGGGAATCCTCCATGTCCTTCTCTAGTGAATCTTGAAAAATGATGATAAAGTAAGTATCAATTAGTCACTAGGATACAGTTTGTTAGATTATGAATTACCTGTATATAATGTGTTAGGAGAGCTAGAAAATAGTAAGCTATTCTCACTTTGCAGTTCACATGGTTTTTATTAACTCCTCATCTTCCATACAGAATTCAAGTTGGCAGTAAAGATGCTTAGATCGCTCCTTACCAACTCAAAAAAATCAAGGAACTCCCCAGCTGCACTATTACACCTTCAACAGTGTCTATTTTCACATGTCTCAATTTCTATTCTTCTTTCCAGTCCCAGCAGTAGTACACATGCAAATTTTTCACCTGCAGTTTCTTTCATTGTCAATATCCAGCCTATCATGGGACATTCATTTATATACCTCTTAAATGACACTTTAATCTCCCTCTTTAATTATTGCTTTGCTCCTGTAGTTGTAATTGGGGTGGGCTTTTTAAGAAACAGGAACTTGTAGATGCTTCTAAGTTAGTAAAAGGAAGTGTGAGACAATGAAATAATGCGCGTTAGGATGATTTGGTGGTGAGGTAGTGATACTGCCTTTTCCCTAGTGCAGTCAATTCCCACCCACCCATGCTGTATCTTTTAACTCCTAAAGTAAGCAAGTAGTTCAGAAGGAGTTTTAAGAAAGCTGGTTTTGACCGGAGGCTTCGAATAGCTTTGGTAACTGAAGATATTCATGGAAGAACTCACAAAAGGTAGCACTAGGGTCTTCTGGATAGCTCTTGATAGAAATAGGAACAGCACAGTAGTTCAGTCCTGGTTTCTAGAGCAGCATGTACATGCACATTTCTGTCCTTCAGTATCTGTGTAGAAACTATACTGTTTGTTTAACTCTTGCTTACCAGTTATCTTAAACTTTCTTTGAAGTGAAATCAGCAACAGCAACAAAGGACATAAAATGTTGGAGAAGATGGGGTGGAAGAAGGGGGAAGGCCTGGGCAAGGATGGTGGTGGTATGAAGGATCCGGTAGGTCTTTCTGGTTTTTACTTGGAGCAAAAAGGAATATAAATGTATTTGCAGTGAAAAATATCTAACTGTAAGCCACTATTCACTTGAAACATTTCAAAGTCCTGGTTAGGAAGGAATAATCTCAGTAGGACTAATCTCAAATTATTTTTTTTTACTTGATTAATGAAGTATTTTGAAGTTTTTCAGTGATTTTGTCCCTTCAATAGAAAATGCCAGTAATGCCTGTGTTAGGAAATGAAGGGAGTACAACAGCTTCTAGGCATTGAATTAATGATCTCATATTTGAACACAAAGTCTGGAAGAAGATTTAAATAATTTTAAGTGATGTGAATTCAAGATGGGCTTATGTTGGAATTCCTCACTTTCGCTGAGGCTGATGCAGCACAAAAATCAAGCTAGGTGATGGCCTATGAGAGAGGAAAAGCTGGCTGAAGTCACTCTAGCCACTGAGTTCTGGGCCTCTGTGGCAGCTGTGTTAGCCCCATTTTTATCACCAGAGATGTGTTGTCTTTTGACACTAGTGCTGCTCAAAGCCACCCTATACCTTTTGCTGTCAAACTACGCAGCACAGGGATCATACGCTCTTCACTCAGTGAGGAGTACTTCACAGTAATTTTAGTGGCTTTTGACATCATTCAGCCCTCTAGATCATAGTTCTAGAGGTGGTGATTTGACCCATCATTTTAACAGTACTTTAAATGTCTGTGTATGATCTAGGTATCTTTAGAGTCTTAAAGAGAAGCACTTGGGGAAGGGGGGTGGAACTAGTATTATAAAGTACGATTGAAAGTAATTAGAATACCTAACTTGCAGTTACAACAGTATTTAATGTATTTGACAGATCCACCTTCAGTTACATAAAACACATGCAGGTTTGGGTACCAGTAGACCAGCCTCAGTGGAAGATGTTCAGATAATCCAGAGCAAGAATAAAAAGAACTGGGATAAAGCAAGAGAAAGGTTTGCTGAAAACTTCCAAGAACCTAAATCACAAAGGGATACGCCTAAGACTACACCTTGGATTAGAGGGACCGTAGAGTAAAGTATCTGATCCCACAGCAGGGTAATTCCTGTGTGTAAATACTTGGAAGAGAATTTATTTTTATTCTTTTTTCTTTTGCTAAAGCAGAAGTTTGGTGATATGTAAAATAAAGTTGTGGAAAAAATTATACAAGATTAACACTATTATGTTAATTGGTTTTCTGTAGTCTTCATGCTTTTATAAAAACACATTTTTAATAAGAAATTAATGGAATATAGAAGGGGATATTAAAATTTAAGTACTTGAAAGTGATTCTCATCATGAGCAGAAGTTTCTTCAGTTGTGTTTTTAACACAGTTCTTCATGGAAAGTCAAACAAAACATCTGTTTTAAATATGATACCTTTAACATTTGAACAGTGGTTTAAAAGCAAGCTGAAACAAACAGAAAAAAAGAAAATCCTGTGGACCCCTACTACCAGAGTATCATATTGTCATTTCCTCTCTTGTATGTTTATTCATGTTTGCCCTGAAATGCTCAGCAAGTGTACACTACTCCTGAATTCATACAGTTCAGTACTAATTATATGTCTCAGCTTACCTTAAGGGCAAAAAAACCTTTTTAAATGATTCATCAGTACTGTTCAAAAACTAAATACTGTACTCCATGAAATAAACTACCAGCATTGGTGAAGAAAACAATGTTCAGAGGTGGCTTGTAGCAAAATTTTCTTCTGTGAAGAACTTGCTTGAGATTTGTTTAGTAAATCTGTATCATGCCTTTTAAAGAGGAGGTATGTGTAGAAAACTGCTGTCTGTGTGTATTATTTATTAACTTCTTGTTCTGATACATCCATTGCTGGCAATGGAGTTTATGCCAGAAAAAAACCCCAACCAACTGATTTTTGGTGGGGAAGGATTGCCAAACTAAAGCTAAAAGCTTGGTCTTTATTGAATGTCCCTGAACACAATAAATAATTGTCAATTTAAGCAGTGTGCTTCTTGATACTATCTTCTGCATATGCCAACTAGGACTGCTCTTCTAAAATGAGAAAAACTTAATGCTACTTTAGTCAAGTTAAAAGTTCCAATACTTGTGTGAGTAAAGGAAACTTGGTAGTCTCACCATCCTATCGGATCAGGCAAGCAACTGTCAAGCACTCCTGAGAAAAAAACAGGACAAGTTGCTAGCTATTTATCTTAATGTATCTTTAGATGCTGCGGTAGGTTGACCCTGGCTGGATACCAGCTGCCCACCTGTCCAGGTTTCAGCTGGGATAGAGTTACTTTTCCTTCTAGTAGCTGGTACAGTGTTATGGTTTGGATTTAGTATGAGAATACTGTTGGTAACAGTGATGTTTTCAGTTGGTGCTAAGTAGTGTTTAAGTCAAGGATTTTTCAGCTGCTCATGCCCAGCCGGCAAGAAGGCTGGTGGAGGCACAAGAAGTTGGCAGGGGACACAGCCAGGACAGCTCACCCAAACTGGCCAAAGGGATATTCCATACCATGTGACATCATGTCCAATATATAAACTGGTGGGAGTTGGCCTGGGGGGCAGATTGCTGCTTGGGAACTAACTGGGCGTTGTTTGGCAAATGGTGAACAATTGCATTGTGCATCACTTGTTTTGTATATTCCAGTTCTTTTCTTATTGTCATGTTATTATTATTTTCTTCCTTTCTGTTCTATTAAACTGTTCTTATCTCAATCCATGAGTTTTACTTTTTCTTCACAATTCTTTCCCCCATCCCACTGGGTGGGGTGGAAGTTAGTGAGCAGCTGCGTGGTGCTTAGTTGCTGGCTGGGGTTAAACCATGACACCACCAAAGCTGCTCTCACTCCCCCTCCTCAGCTGCACAGGGGAGAGAAAATATAATGAAAGGCTTGCAGGTTGAGATAAGGACAGGGTGATCACTCACCAGCTACTGTCATGTGCAAAACAGACTTGACTTGGGGAAACTAATTTATTACCAATTAAATCAGAGTAGGGTAATGAGAAATAAAAACCAAATCTTAAAACACCTTGCCTGCACCCCTCCCTTCTTCTCAGGCTCAACTTTACTCCTGATTTTCTCTACCTTCTCCCCCTGAGTGGCACAGGGGGACGGGGAAAGGGGGTTGCAGTCAGTTCGTCACACATTGTCTCTGTTGCTCCTTCCTCCTCAGGGGGGAGGACTCCTCACACTCTTCCCCTGCTCCAGCGTGGGGTCCCTCCCATAGGACACAGTCTTCCACAAACTTCTTCAACCGAAGTTCTTCCCACGGGCTGCAGTTCTTCATGAACTGCTCCAGCATGGGTCCCTTACATGGGCTGCAGTCCTTCAGACACAGACTGCTCCAGCGTGGGTCCCTCACAGGTCACAAGTCCTGCCAGCAAACCTGCTCCAGTGTGGACTCCTCTCTCCCTGGGTCCACAGGTCCTGCCAGCAGCCTGCTCCAGCGTGGGCTTCCCATGGTGTCACAGCCTCCTTCGGGCATCAACCTGCTCCAGTGTGGGGTCCTCCACAGGCTGCAGGTGGATATCTGCTCCATCGTGGACCTCCCTGGGCTGCAGGGGGACAGCCTGCCTCACCATGGTCTTCACCACAGGCTGCAGGGGAATTTCTGCTCCGGCGCCTGGAGCACTTCTTCCCCTTCCTTCACCGACCTAGGTGTCTGCAGGGTTCTTTCTCTCATATATTCTCACTCCTCTCTTCAGCTGCAGTCATGCAGGTTTTCTTCCCCTTAAAATACGTTATCCCAGAGGCCCTACCACCGTCACTGATGGGCTCAGGCTTGGCCTTGGCAAGCGGCATATCTGTCTTGGAGCCAGCTGGCATTGGCTCTGTTGGACATGGGGGAAGCTTCTAGCAGCTTCTCACCGAAGCCACCCCTGTAGCATCCCTGCTACCAAAACCTTGCCACGCAAACCCAAAACAGATGCATATACTATAAAGAAAAATATTCAATCTATGTTATTTAAATTATGAAAGCACACAAGTTTAACAACCTGAAGCACACCTTACTACAGCAGTATAGAGTTGAAGATACAGTTGTGAGCACTCCGAATGCCTGCACCAGTATTGCTTAATTTAATTAAAATCAGTTCACTGTTTGCCTTTGTAAGCAGTTATTTTTCTACTGTTTTAGTGATAGTTATGCATTATTGGCTTACTTTGCTGTTGCATTCTTTTATATTGACAACTTCACATTTTCAGAGGGTACCTATTTCTAGCTGTGAACAAAAAAATTGTTCTCTATGAAACAGCTACATGTCAAGTTTTAGTTCACCAGGTATCTAAAAAGGCACTTCTGCTACTATGAGGAAAAAAATCCACTATGCTAAAAGAAGGTTTTTGCCTTTTTTTTTTTTTCCTTAAGTTGACCCCTGTGGTCTTCATAGTAAATCAAACTAAAAATCTTAATCTGAAGGGAGAGCAAGACATCTTGTACACACCTTAGTAGGAACCTTAGCTTTCCCTCCTCAATTATTCAAGTAACAGCTCTAAGAAAAGTCAAACACTGGTTTATTGTTGCCTTGGAGAAGACACTTGAAAGGATTTAACTGAGTGAAAGGGTTTAACTAAGTTTGCATTTCATAAAGTTTTTTAAGTAAGACATCATTTGCCTTCTGTTAGAGGCATGGTCTCATGCAGTCAAGCACTGACTGCTTTCAGTATTGCAGCTTCCTTTTTCAACAAACAGTTCCATCCACATAAAGGGTTGAAGCTTAGTCTCGGTTTAGCGTTGGCATGACAAATCCCATTGTCTCTTGATGGTGCCTAGAATGTGGAAAAAGCGGTGCCATTAATACACACAGCATTGTTAACAAAACAACTGAAAATAAGATCTGACTAATCCTCATCAAGCAATTGTGTGCCTTTATTGAGTAGGAAGACTTGTACTGAGCTAAACAGGACTTTTCATCCCCTACCTTAGTGACCTCTTAGAAAGTTTAAGTAGAAATGAGTTAGGTGAAAGGCACCAATGGTGTGCAAGCCTTATGTGCAAATGCAGTACTGCCTTCCCTCATGTCAGGAGGGGAACAGGAGTTGCCATTGCACTATTATAATTTTGGAGGCTACAACCAGTAAGATACAGCATAAAGTTTAACTGTCTTACCTTCTCAGTCCTCCAACCCTCCTGTTGTCTTTTCCAACTTAGGATTCTTAATATGATCACTTAGAGAAAGTTGCTTTTCTATATATCCAAAGCCAAAAGTTCTGGCGTTTACTGTGTGTACATATAAATATTGCTAGTGAATATATATAATCTTAAAGCTGTTGAAAATAACATTACATTCATCAGTTCATATAAACAAACTATTTTCTGTGGTCTTAATAGTGAATTTTGCAAAGCACCAACCTGCCAAACTTATTTCTGAAACTTACACTAAGAAAAGTAGGTACATTCATATCTTCAGTGCTGAACAATGCAGCTGGCAAGTAAAAACAGGGAGCGCATTCATCATTGTGTGAAAGCCAAGGATTAAACACCTACACCAAGAGGGGCACTGAACTATTGTATACATATGAAATTTTTTTACAAAACATACCATAGATGAAAGTGGAGTTTCTGTTCTAGAAAAACTAGAGCTTTTGCTGCTGCAACTGGTTGTATGAAGCATATCTGACAGGAGCTTTCACCCAGTTGATAACAAATCCATAGCTGCAGGAAGAGATGTCAAACATAGCATCCTGTTACGAAGAAGATGTATTTAAATGTGCATACCAACGGATTTTGTTCTGTCTGGACTTTTTGTAAGTGCTGCATATCTTTGTGACCACTGAATGTGGGATTTTTTTCTCATCCAGCTGCTGCCTTACAAATGTTTTTCATCTGCCTCTTATTTCAATCCGGCAATACCTCCCTGTTGATGAACATACCTGCGTGCCGGTTTCTGTGGCCCAGGTAGCGTTGATCTTGGTACAGCCCTTCACTGTGGCAGGGCACCATCCGCTCTCCTCCGTTTCCAGCGAGGCGTCTCGGTGTTACTTCAGCCCTGCAAACAGGGCACACGCTGCCTCTTCTCCTGCTCCTCAAGCTGCTTGGTTAAAGCAGGAGGAAAAACGAGGGTTACGGCCTGCCCGCTCCGCCGGCGGGGCCCTTCCTGCGCGCACACACGGCTCTGTGCCGGGGCGCCCGGGCAGCGGGTCGGGCCCAGCAACACTTCCCCGCCGCCCCGAGCCAGCCGCCCGC
>NW_010973285.1:4147888-4169687 GCF_000737465.1 Haliaeetus leucocephalus
CGCCGCCGCCGCCGCCGAGCGGGGAGCGCGCCTCGCGTTTGAGGTCGAAACTCTTTCTCCTCCTCCTCTTCCTCCTCCTCCTCCGCTTCCCCGCCTGCCTGCCGCCGCGGCGGCGGCTGCGCGGCTTTGCCGCGGGCTCAGGAGTTCCGAGAAAGGCAGAGAAGTGGGACGTTCCCCGGAGGAGGTGGCCGCTGATGCGTGGTACCCTGCAGCGCGGCAGGAGCAGGAGGAGGACCCCGGGGATCCGTCACGGGAGGACAACATGACCAGAGGCCAAACAGCCACAAAAGGAAACGAGATCCGCAGATAGTCGCTTAAAAATACATCTGCACGACTTTTTTGAACATTTAGGATCAGAAATGATCCCAAGAATGAGTGAGTGGAGTCTCAGGAGTGACCCTGAGAAAGAAATGCCGGGAGGAGCCGGCGCAACCCACCAAGGGAGCTGGCGTAGCAGTAGCCTCAGCCGGTTTGTGGGCCGGAGTGCCTCATCCCCCCAAGAGCTGACTCTTCGTCTGCCGTTCCCTGCCCTTCTGGTGTAAATGCCTTACAGCCCCTGCTCTCTCTTCCTCTTCCCTCCCTTTTCTAACCAAGGACAACGGTGGACTGGCCTTATCTTGGCAGTCTTAGGTCAAGCCAGGTTGCTACTGCAGACAGTATGCTTTGGCCAAACCTCAGCTGTTGGGCTTGGTGAGACTAAAAACTCTGCACAGGTGGTCAGGCTAGATTTTGTAGCGCCTTGAGTTTTGCACTAACATCTGCTCCATCATCAGTCCTTCACATTCTTCCTCCTTTTTGTTTCCCCTGGCTAATTTTTTTCTTTAGTTCACCAGTTTTTTTCAGTTAGCTACTTTTTACCCATGGGAAAAAAAATAAAATCAAAGTGCTGATTAAATAAAACTGCGATACTTGAGTTACCACCATCACACTGCTCACTGGATTTGTTTTTTCAGCCTTTTATCTTCTTTATTCAGCCTGTACCACCACCGGGCAGGAACAGTCTCTAAATTTTTAAGTAAGGCTTAGTGTGAATCAGAATTATAGTTGCAGTTCCTTAACTTCCTTGGCAAACCCCTAATCTTTCTGTTTGATTCTTTATCTGCACAATGGGAATAATAATACTTGTTTTCGTTCTGTCTTTAGAGATACACAAAAACTGTCTAGACACAGTCCTGGGCAACCTGCTCTAGGTGGCCCTGCCTGAGCAGGGGATTGACCCCCAGAGGTCCCTTCCAACCTCAACCCCTCTGTAGTTCTGTGATTATCACAGAAGGTGCGGTGAAGAATTGATTGGCAGTTGGATACTGCAGGGACCAAGGCCATAGACGTACCTAGGCAGGCACAAAGAAGTTTTGAACTAACGATAGCAAGAAAACCAACAAAAAGCCCAAGGAGAGTGGGCAGTTTAAGACTTAACGGCAAGAAACAATCTTTGAGGTCAGGATTCATGACCCAGAAGAGGTTAAACTGCAAGAAGAACAGCAAGCACATGATGAGTCCGAATGGTAAATATTAAACAGGAGTTTTGGAAAGTACAGAAGTGACTATTCTTTAGTGTAAATGCCAGCCTACAGAGTGGAAAGGCTGGAACAAAACTCCATCAAACCTTGCCTGAAGCAGTTGGTGTTGCCATGGTGGCAGGTGCCATAGGCCAACAGCCTCTTCCAGCCCAGCAAGTCCAGCATTTCTCTACGCAGCATAACAGAGAAACAATAGGTTAAAAAAAAAACAAGTGATACAATGCACAATGCACAAGTAAGCAGCACAGCGCTGGACCATTTCGGCTTTTTGAAACATCGTCACATGCTTTATAAAGAGTGATTCTCCCTTGTGTGACATTGTGCAAAGTCCTGGTGTTCCTGAACTTTTTCTCAGAGGCAGGTCTGGATAGGACCATCTGTCTATTTGTAGACAATTGTTCAGTGTGATGTAGGTGCACTGATCCGCCACAAAGGCAGTGGCAGGGAAAGCACCACTGAGGTGTTTCTAAGGTATGTTTTCTGTTTGGAGATTTTTCTGAGAGATTTTCTGATCTGTGTCAACCAAGAAGTTGGGGTTTTGGGGTTGTGATTGCTGTGGGAAAGCAGAGCTTCTGCCTGGGTGTGTTATTTGACCATGAGCAGTTATTAAGCTTTCTACCAAGGAGGTCAGTGTGATGTGGAAATAATAACCAGGAAGTACTAGAGATGGGCTTCTTGTGTTTGTTCTGGTTGAGCACAAGATAATTGGGTAGACAAGGCCCGCATCCACCTTTTTAGAGCTTGTTTAAAGCACCCTACAAGAAGGAGAGTGTAGTTGGGATGTTCTTGAAAAGTATGGGGGTTTTGCGACAGTAGTTCCACTTTACCATATAAATGCTTCATTTTAGACATGTATCTTTATACAACAAAGACTCGACTTGGAAATTGCTCCAGGAGGAAAATCACAAGTTCTTTAAAATAGTTTTACCCACTACGTGTCTTCAGTGTCAAATTTTGGAGGTATCTAAAGAAGGATAGCTCTTCTGGTGAATTTGCAATATTTGGGGTTTATTACGGATTGAGTTATTCTGTGTATGTTTTGACTTGATGGAGAAATACATGTGAAGGATGACCACAAGTTTCAGCTTTATCTGTTTTCCCACGTGTCTGTACATGTGGCTCCCTGCAGAGACCCTGCCACTGGGCTGATGGTTGAAATCTGCACCTTGCTTCCTCAAATGCCCATTTACATTGAATTTTGCCACAGCCAGAGTTGGATGAGAACTGAATGTGGTTTTAAGTTTGTAGTCATTCTCACTTTGGGTAGCTACTGCTTGTTCTTCCTCAGACCTTCTGCAAAAACCAAGGTTAGCTAGTTCTTCCAAGGCTCTGTATTTGGAGTTATTCAAGGGATGGTGGAACACTGCAAAAATGTTTAAACAACTGTCTACAAAATGTGACGTGAGCCTCACCTGTATCCTCACTGTCCTGTGACCTGCATTCAGGAAAGTATTTCCTTTCCCCTAGACACTGCTGACACCTGGCTATGGTAATATTCCAATTCCCAGTACTTACCATTAAAACTAATGAACTGTTGAAGCCTAGATAAATCACTTTAGTCATTACAAATAAAGATTAAGAAGGCTTAACTGAGTGTAAGGCTCATTTTTTAAATGCTGCAGCGGATGCATTGTCAGGAGACCTTTAAGTTGAGATCTCAGTACACTTGAAGAGGCCTCCTGTAACAGCTGGCAGGATTATTAATAGCTGCCACAACTGATTTAGGTAAAGAATGTGTTTTCTTGGGGGATTTTAACTAATGAGTCATGTCATTTTGTTCACCTTAGTTTTTATTTGTTTTGCTTTGAAAGGAAAAAGTTTTTGTTATGCAGACATGGACACAGTATGCCTGTTTTTGAAATCTTGAAAGAGCAGCCTACAAATTCTGGAATATAAGGGCAGGAGTCTCGGCTGGGATGTCACTGTGTCTTCAGTGAGTGCATGCTAACCTCCAGCCGCTGATGATCTGGTCCCAGATGCTCATAGGCCAGTGTTAATGAGCAGATAATGGTGTGGGTGTTGGTATGGAAGTCTACACACATATACACATGGCCTAACTCTGCAAGCTGGAGGAGAAATTAAAATGTTTGTCAGACATCCGAGGAACAACATGACCCCAAACTGAGAAATGCGTTCCTCTTTCACAGCACCATCCTCCTGCCAAACTGTGTGTGTGGCACCACAGCAATTAGCCAAGGAAAATCTTTCTATTGTCATTCATTTAGGAGCCCTGGTATGTTTGCTCACCTAAATGAATCATTTACCCCCTGCTTGTATTCAGCATTTTGGGTGACAGCTGCACTAATAGTTGGCATAATCATAGTGCCAGCCAAATTGCAGCAATATTACAGGTGTCAGGATGCTCACTTATTTTCAAAACACTGCACATTTCAGATTGTGCATTTCTCATTTGAATAATTACATGGTTTATATTCTTTTACATGCCATTAAAAATAGTCTAGAGCCTTAAAAAACATAACTCTTGACAGCTGCAGTGGCACAATTTTTTACTGGCTTCAGTTGGAGTGACTCAATCATCTGACAATTAGCAATGATTTTACAAAGCATATTTTGGAATCTACAAGGCTCATTTAGAGTAAAAAATCATTTTCTGCAAAGTGAAGATAGCAGTCTTCACTTTAGGCTTTCACGGTGGTATTTTTCGCCAGCTACTCACCAGTTAAAGTTTCTGCTGATTATGTAAGAATAGGACGTCATTTCATTGATGCTTGCATCTGGTTTTTGTTTTGTTTTGTTTTGTTTTTTTTTATGACGGTGCCTCTTTGAGTTCAATGCAGTTACTTGGAATTCATGCTAGTATTGATAAGAAGAGATATAGGTCCCCAACCCTAGATCCTCAGAATGGGAAGTAGTAACTAAAACGTGGCTGAGCACACTGATATATCACACACAAAATCAACATGAAGAGTTATGTTGTTAGCATTGTAGTCAGGCCTTCAAGTGTCTACAGTTGCCTGAACATTTTTCAGAATTTCCAGCTGTTGAATGCTCAACTGCATGATGCCAACAGTGTTGTTTCAATGCAGTTTTCTTGCTTCATGATTTAATGTATGATTATATTCTCACACCCTCTTTACTTCTGAGGTCCCTCTACAGCTTTTATTGTGCAGGAAGGAATGTGCTTAGTTAACAAGCAGCTGGATCAGATTTTTTCTCTTCACTTTCTCTTTCTCCACTCATGACTCCTCATCTTCTGGCCTGCACTGAAAATCCCATGCTCTTCCTTGCACCATCCCTTCTTTTCATCATTAGCATTCCCATGCTGCCTGCACTGCAGCATCTGTGCTACAGCAGTGCAGTTACAGCTAGTGCATGAACATGCAGCTGAAGAAGCTGCAGCAAGTGCTGGCAACAGCTGAATAAAAGACTCTTTCATGATTTCAAATATAAGTACGTCAGTCACCTACTATCTTCAAGTCATAGAATCATAGTCATAGCATGGATTGGGTTGAAAGGGACTTTAAAGATCATCTAGTTCCAACCCTCCTGCCATGAGCAGGGACACCTTCCACTAGACCAGGTTGCTCCAAGCCCCATCCAGCCTGGCCTGGAACACTTCCAGGGAGGGGGCATCCACAACTTCTCTGGGCAACCTGTTCCAGTGTCTCACCACCCTCACAGTAAAGAATTTCTTCTTAATATCTGATCCAAATCTACCCTCTTTCAGTTTAAAACTGTTACCCCTTGTCCTATCACTACACTCCCTGATAAAGAGTCCCTCCCCATCTTTTGTGTAGGTGCCTTTTAAGTACTGGAAAGCCGCTATAAAGTCCCCCTGGAGCCTTCTGTTCTCTGGGCTAAACAACCTCAAGTCTCTCAGCCTTTCCTCATAGGCGAGGTGCTCCACCCCTCTGATCATCTTCATGGCTCTCCTCTGGACCAACTCGAGCATGTCCATCTCTTTCTTATGCTGGGGGCCCCAGAGCTGAACACAGTACTCCAACTGCGGTCTCATGAGAGCAGAGTAGAAAGTCAGAATCACCTCCCTCAACCTCCTGGCCGCGCTTCTTTTGATGCAGCCCAGGACACGATTGGTTTTCTGGCCTGCGAGCGCACATTGCTGGCTCATATTCAGCTTTTCATCCACCAACACCCCCACGTCCTTCTCTGCAGGGCTAGTCTCAATCCACTCATCCCCCAGCCTCTATTCATATATGGGATTGCCCCAACCCAGGGGCACTTCATCTTGTTGAACTTCACGAGGTCCACACGGGCCCACGTCTCAAGCCTGTCCAGGTCCCTCTGGATGGCGTTCCTTCCCTCCAGAGTATCAACCACACCACTCAGCATGGTGTATCTGCAGACTTGCTGAGGATGCATTCAATCCCACTGTCCATGTCCCCAGTAAAGATGTTAAATAATACTGGTCCCAGTACAGACCTCTGAGGTATACCACTCATCACTGGTCTCCACCCAGACATCGAGCCATTGACCGCAACTCTTTCAGTATGACCAGCCAGCCAGTTCCTTATCCACTGAGTGGTCTACCTGTCACATCCATGCCTCTCTGTTTTAGAGACAAGGACATAGTGCAGGACAGTGTCAAATGCTTTGCACAAGTCCAGGTGGATGATGTCAGTCGCTCTTCCCTTATCCACCAACACTGTAACTGTGTCATAGGAGGCCACCAAATTTGTGAAGTGTGATTTGCCCTTACTGAAGCTGTGTTGGCTCTCCTGTTGGTTATTCATGTATTTAAAGTCAATCAACATGCTTTAGTGCTTTGATGTCCAAAACCAATCTTTGAAGGCTCAACAGTACATGGCCAGTGTCTTACTGTGCTCTAGTCTTCCAGAAGAAGTGAAAATCCAATATCTTAACTTCTTTGGGCTGCTAAAGTTTCCGTAAGGTTTTTAGCACACATGGAAGTATTTTGACCAAATTCCAACCTTGAGAATCGCAACTCAAGAATAAATTTTCCCTGCACTAAATTTTCTCTCTGCTTTTCATTGGTGCTTCTGGTCAGAAATGGTCATGCAGTAGCTATGCACTGGCATACCATTTCCTCTTTCCTGTTGGGCAGCAAAACTATTAGCAGGAGTGCAAAAAGAGAAGACCACTTTATTTCCAGCGTGGCCACATCAGTGGGGATTACAATCAGAGCAATGGCACAGAGGAGTGCACCTGCATATCTCCCAGGTGCAGAAGAGATTTCTGCACTGGGCTGACATGGACTGTTACAGGGAGCTGAGGCAGAAACAGACCAAAGGCATGCAGAGAGTCTGATCTCACCAATATGGTGGCTTCAACACCCTTTATAATTGCAATCACAGCTGAAAATGCAGCTGCTTGTCTGGCTGATGATCAAGGGGACAAGAGACCTGGGTTTCCTTGGGTTGGAAGAATGACGTATACATCTCTGCCCTCACGCTTCTGCAGAACCAAAGCCCTTGGTCTGCATGTAGGAAGAGTGCTAGAAATTCTGCAAAGGCTGATTTCACCAAGTGAATGGCAGTGGTTTTCCCAATTATTTACAGCTTCATCTAAACAGCCAGCACATTCATCTGGCCTTCAGAAACCTCTTTTTCTGTGCAGCCCCACCACCCACCTTGTATTGTGCCAGAAGTTGGAAGTAGTCTGGAGGACCACAGCAAGAATGACTAGAGGACTGGAAAACATGGTTGGGAGACTGAGCTGAAGAGCTGAAGAATTTGCTTTGTTTGTCTTAAAAAAAAAAGAGTGAGTAGACATGGACAAAGACTTTGGAGGCATGGTGTTGAAGAGGATGGTAACCAGTTATCTGCCACATTTGTGAGGGAAAGAGCAAGTATATATGAGCCTAATATCCAGCAAAAGATGACTGGGTTTGGAAAACTTTCCCCTTCCATGAGCCAATGTAATGAAATCTCCAGGCACAGTGCACATTTATAACACCAAGTTGGACAGCTGTCCCCAGTGGCTCCTCATCTTGTACCAGGTCCTGCCTCCAAGAAGGCAGCCAGGGTAGATCTCCTGGAGCTTTTTTCAGCCCTATTCTCCCTGCTGTTGTGTGCTGCAGGGAACATGTACAGGAGCAACCTAGCAATGTTGTTGGATCACTCAGCTAGGGATTAGCTTGTGGGTCAGGTAGGTGACAGATCAGTTCATTTCTTGAAGAGCTCTCTGCCCTCAACTGTAAATTTCAAAACACTTGTGTTTTTTTTTAACTCTGCACTTCATCTTGTTGTTGGTACATCTTTCAGGCTTAGCTGTTACAGCTATTTGCAAAAGCAACAGAAACTTTTACTTTTCTGAAGGCTTTTTCAGAGTTAAATGAATTCATATGATTTCACTGGCTTCCATACTGTGCAACCTTTGCATCTTGATGGAGTCAGACTCCCTGTTTTGCATTTCATTTCAGTGAGTTCTGTGAGACTAACTAGAACTTACTAGGAAATTCAGTTTTTCTAAATGATTTTTCTAATTTATCTCCCTGTATCATGTTTTCCATTTCTTCTCTGATTTCACATCTCTCCATGTTCTTGCTCTTAGTTTTTCCTGCTGAGAACCACTGACTGCTGTGCAGCATACATTTTTCCTGTAGAAACAGAGCTAGAATGGTAAATATTTCTCTTCAGTCTCCTCTTTGCATTAAGGAAAAAAAAAAAAAAGCTCTATCTTCATATCAATCAGGAGAGAATGTGTCCCAGCAGCCTCTCTTCAATCTGAGCCTGATGTGGAAGTTGATATAACAACTTGCAGTACTGATTTAAGTGCCACATCTGTTACTGACAAATAAAAACCTAATAAGTGAGCATCCCTCCATGAAATGTTAATCCTTTTGTAAAGACCTATTTACACATCAAAAAACCTAAAGGCACTTTTAGCTGATGTAAGTCAGCATAGGCCCAGCTATGCGGTTTTACACCACCTATTCTGTTTTACACCAAACCCTCTCCTTCATATTAGCAATCTTACCTCTGGCTATGTAGAACTATAATCCATAGATCTGTGGATTGGCACTTTTGGACCTGGCCAAGGAATCCTCGGCAGGTCAAAAGCTCTGGAGCAAGATTTTCTTTTTAAGCAGGCCTCCTCCTCCAGACCTACCATTTAACATTGCTCAGTTTTGATGATTAACCTCAGATTGCTCAAGGTGAACAAATTGAACAAATTTATCTTCTAATAAAGCTGCCAGGACTCATGTTGCTCAGGTCATCCAAGAATCTCATGCCCCTTCAGACTGTTTACAGAAAATGGGCACAAGTGAATTGCGAGCAGGGATTTTGCACCTATGGTAGCCTGAAGTCCATCACCTCTACAAGACCTGGGAGCAGGTCCTGTCTGCACATCACTGAGGTGGTTTGGTTAGAGTACTGTAAGCCTATGTGCAGACCTTACTTAGGGCTGAATGGCACATTTCAGCATAAGCCTGTGTTTGTTGGACCTAAACCTAACGAAAATAAGCTGGGTTTAAACTAAGGAGGATTGATTTTTGCTGGCTTTTGCACTAAATCAGCTACATCAGGTTTTAAATCACACTTTCAAAGAAGACCGTACAACTCTGCATGCAGGCAAGCCTTTAAGCTTCAATTTGTTTGCGAGATGTACAGAGCAGAGAGTACAAAGGGCATCGTTGTTCTCCCCTCAGCTCTGATCCACACATCTCTTTCTTTCTTCACTTGTTATTTTCTGCTGGACCCATGAGGTCATCTCAGTTTGACTGTTCATTTGTGACTGCAATAGTAATTTTTTTGGAAGATGTCATATGTGGTGAAAATACCTGCCCTAATACTGTTAACAGCATGGTGAAAGACAGGCTGATATTCACCTGGCCAGGGCTGGAAGCAGGCTCTGGAAGTGCTGTTTTCCTTATCTGGACTGATTTCAGTCTCAAGTCTATTTGCCAGTGCGACATGCCATCAGATTTCCAAAATACTCAGAGGAAGGATTTGCACTTACAGCTGCACACTGATGAGTGCCCCCTCTGATTCCCCTCCCCCAGCTCATTAACATGCATGTCTTCCCTTATTAGTGTTTGTCATTATGTGAACAGCTGGTAACTGTTCTGTTTTCCTTCTCCTCAAAAAGAGGGCTTCACAGCCATGAGGAAAATTAGTATTAGGTACAAGCAATTTTTAATACTGACTCCAGGTCCATTAATTTTTTCATTATCATTATCATCATCATCATGGCAAGGGTGGGCAGGTAGGCTGTGGGCCTGATTCTCATCTCATTTAGAGGAATATAAAGGGAGAGAAACTGTTCTGAAGGCAGTAGGGATACATCAATGCAAACCAGGGTAAGTGTGGATCAGGGTCTGACACTCATTACATTTTTTTCATGGCTGCCTTTAAAATATGAGTAGTTTCTCTTCCAAATCCATTTTAACTGTAATTAACTGTAATGAAGATTTTTTTTTCTGCTTGTATTTCTCAAATACATGCTCCACCAAAGGTTTTAAATGACCCCTCTGGCTGCACATCTTATGATCAAGGTAGACATTATTTCTCTCACTTATGTGAGGAGAAGATGAAAAAGTAAGAGATAATTGGAAACTAGACATATTTGCTGGGGTCCTCACTTTGATTTTTCCCTCAGCAGATGACTGGTTAAGATGGAATATGCATTTTTAGTGGATCATGGCTTATTCAGGACTGAGCAAGCCAGGTCACAAGACTTTGTGATCTATCTGAAATATTTCAGAATTTAGATCTCCACCTTCGAGGTTGAAGACAGTTTTGGAGTGATATTTTAAGCTTGGAGTGATTTTTTTTTAATTACTTAGGAGAGTAATTATCCTCCATGCCTTTCATCCAGGATATAAGTTCTTTTCCATTTTCTCTTCTCAAACCATAACCCTGAGAACACACTTATTTTCCATAGGAATCAACAGCTATATACTCATTGACAATTTTTTCCCTGGTGTGGGAAGCTCAGTTAGGTAAGGTGTGGTAGAGGTGGAGTGTGTTTTCCACACTCCCCATGGAGAGAAAAAAAAAGAGGTAGTGGAGGCAAGAGTCCCGGCACTGAAGAAAAGGCCTGTTCAGGGTAAGGATGCCTTCAGCTATGTGATTTAATAGAGGCATGCCTCCATTCACATGTTCTCATACAGGCCAGGAGCCCTTGGAGACATGGTCTGACAGAACTGCCTTTCCTCTTCTGAAGCCACCATTTTTTGTTATTGCTGGCCAAATCCAGTCACTTGGCAAGACAGGTATTGAAGATAGATATATCAGCTTCACGGAGCCTTATCTATGGTCCTGTCTTTCTTTAAGGAGCCTAGGCTCTGCTGTAGGATTGATTTGATGCTCCGGTGTGTTAAGTCTCCCCATAGCTGCAGATATCTGTCTTCCTTGAAGCTGTTCTCTTTGCATAGGCTAGTGCTGCCACAGAGGAGGTTGCTCACAGTCCCTGAGGTAGGAGAACATAGGAGGTGAAGTCTTGTCTGGCACCAGCAGTTCGACTCTTCCTGATGACAAGTGCCTTCACTATGACAAAGTCTCCAGGAGTAATGTCTGGTGGATCTAGAAATGTTAAGTATAGGAGATTTCCACAGGAAATAAGAGACCTTACACTATGTGGTATGAATGATTTTTTTTTTTTTTTACAGTAAAAATAGTTCATAATTGTACCACCATGGTCTTAGCAGCATACACTTCTTTTGTGTTGAACCTAACTGATAACAGTCCATAAGTCAAAAAAAATTGTGGAAAAGAGCAGACATGAAGCATATTCTGTGCATATATAAAATTAAGTTTAAAATTCTCCCAAAAAATATTGAACTATGAAGCTGTGATGTGTGATCACTGCATCATTAGACCAGTCTCCACTCCTTTTCCAGGTTAAATACAAGTGCAAAATAGTGAATAACCTTGTCTTCAAACCAAACAAGTTCAGTATGTATCTGCAGTTAAGTTAAAATATACCTTGGTGCCACAGGGACTGGAAACCAGTTGGATTGACTTCTGTTCCCTCCATGTCTTCCCTCTGTATTGATATACTGGATTATTATTTTTCATTTGACTCTAATCTCCCATTCCAAAGAAGATTACTTTAAAGCAAATCAATAGAATACTTTTAAATGAACAGAAGAATTTAACCAGTCGGATGACATGAAAATTAAGGAGATGTTGGGAACACAATACCGGGAGATAAATAACAAAATTGTTTTTGAATGTTGAGTTACTTCCCTGTCTTCCAAATGGAAACACACATAGTGATTAATTGCCTGAACAAAGTCAACGAGACACTATGTCTTCTGCTTATGTTTCCCCTGTGGAATCACATTAGTATCTCTGGAGCTGTTTATTCTCAACTGTGTACCACTAGAGGGAGCTCAGATAGCAGTATTACTGGGAATTTATAAATCATCGTTTCTAGGATTTTTGGCTTTTATGCAGCTAGTTGTGGGTTTAATTCTCACCTTCTTACTTACTCTGCCTGGTTTGTTTGTTTGCTTGTTTGTTTTCCCTCTGTCTCTTTATTTAGAGCTTCTACAGGCTGAGAGACTTGCTGAAAGGGTTAGTTCATCATCTTGATGCTATTTTAATGGCATTCGTCAGCACAGCACAAAGAGTCTCACTGCGTTGCTCCTCACATCATGGCCATACATGACTTACCACACCACAGACATGACACCAGCATTAAACAACAGCTTCCAAGTGATTAAAATAGATGTGGTAGAATCTGGGAATCCAGGATCATTGCAGGGTAAGCAAACCTGTAGTACTTTGTTCACTCTCTCCTCTACCCTCTCCCAAAATTAAGCATATTTGTCTTCTCTGGACTTACCAACTTCCATTTCCCATGCAAGGAGACATTCCACAACCTAAAATTACTCACTTTTGTCACCCATACTAAAAAGCCTAAGCAAATACATAGCACTTGCCTAAGCCTCATGCGCGATGAGTATTACAACTCCCAGTAAGTACGTTTCACTGTGCTATGTAATATCACCATCCTGTGTTAAAAAAACGTCCACCAGGTGGGAGCCTTTGTAGTGACGCTAAAAACTTTGCATGTAGACTGTTTATAAACTCTCCAGGGAGAAGGAGAGGAAGTTTTCTGTAATTAGGAGAGCTGAATAACTAGCAACCAGCCTTGTGGCCAAAGCAGGCTTTAGCAGTAATTCAGTAATCTGTGGAAAAACACATACCTACACAGTACCAACAAAACCCAAACAATGTTATGTATTTCCATTTCTGCTCCAGTCTACAAGATAGGTTGAGACATTGTAAAGAACAATTATTTAATTAAAGGTATGCTTGAGAGATTATAGCTGAAAAAAAACAAGCCTGCCTTCTAGGGAATTCCTGGAATGAATGGATTGGAAGGAAAGAGAGCACCAGACGGAGAAGAAGAAAAGCATGTGTGACTGTAGGCCATTCACAACATTCAGAGATGGGTGAGAAAAAGGAGATAAAGTCTCTGTAAAGAAAGAGGTCAGAAAAAGTTCCTGACTACCCTGTGGGTACAGAACTGAGTGCCTTTGCTGTATACAGCTCTGCAGGCATATTGTGGATGAAATTGCTCTAGAGTAAGCCAGAGTTTTTACTTACTTGTGCTACGAATGTAATCTTTCAGGGACACAGACAAGGAGTTTTCTTAGAGTTTCAGTGAGGTCACTCCCTTTGATGCCACATTTTATCTCTGATTCTTTTCTCCATTGCCTCTCTTTAGAACAGGGTATCTTATTTCTTTGGGGAATTTTTGTTGACCTTCTGCTGAAGCAAATGTATCTGTATGATGGTGGTCTTATTAACTACTAGCTGATGCTAAACTACTCCTTGTACAAAGAACGATAAGGCAATCCATCTGCCTTCAGTATTTCCTATCAGTCTCATTTCAGAGCTATGTGAGTAAAAGAGCAGCAGTAGCTATAGATGATGACCTTCTCGCAATGGACAGGGCTATCATATGAATGCTATTAGATTAATTTCGGTTTGTTCATCCTGCTACTCTTGGCCATGAGATAGGATGAGCATGTGATGACAGTCACATATAGGAAGAGGCAGAACTGCTTTAGGATAGTTTTTCTCCCTTGGTTGTATTTGATCATTCCTTGTTTCCAGTTGATCTTTCCTGTATGTAGAATCATACTTCTGGTTGTGCTCAGGTGACTGAGCAATCCCAATTGCCCTGTGAGTGAATGGTCACTGTCCCTATTTACTCTTCGAGCAGGGAGGGACACAGATAGGTGGAGAACATCATCGGCCTTTAAAAGAACAGCTTGATGGAATAGAGGGAAAGCATAAGACAGAGACCTGATTTAAGGGGTCACCATTTAATTAGAGGAAAATTAAGTTGATAAAGCAAACAGGATAGTCCACTGTCTTGGAGGTGAGAGAAGGATGATGAGAGAAGGCAGTAGTTTGAAAACCAGTTATTGCTGAGGAAAAGGTTTTTTTGGAATGGAAAGCCAAGGTGTATCCCTGTAGGCAGGTGGGGGAAAAGGGAAAAAACTGTAAGAGAGAAACTGCTTAGAGAGGGAAGAAGAAAATGATACAAGGGAGGGAGAAGTAATGGGATGAATCTGGAAGTTTGAAGGGAAACTGAGGCAGGGTACTCTCTGCAAAATCACATCTCTTTTTAAATGAAAATTAACTAGTTCTGTCATAAGTCTAGGGCAGTGTGATTTTTTCCTGGAGTTTGTTTCCTTCTTTAGCTGAAGTTGTGGTATTTGTTATTATCTGAAATTACCTACTATGGAAAAATAATCACTCTCATACAACGCACTGAGAAACACATTATGTCATTTTAAAGGTCAGATTTTAAAATGGATTTGAACTTGGTTTATTGATATGAGCCTGGAAACATTGTACACAGTGATTTCTGTCTGCAAATAAAGAATATTTTACCTACCTGACTTGTGGGTGAAAATGGTCTGGGTCAGCAAACAAGTTGCAAATAGCTGTATATTGTTGCAAATGGTCTTGCACTGTAGATTACAATGGAGAATGAAAAAGCCTTTTTCTTTCACATTTAGAGTTCCTTACATTTTCTAGAAGGTGTTTTCCAGAAGTCAGTAGGACTGCCCTCTGACCTGCAATTTCATGTGCTCATTCTGTTAACAAAAATGAGTTGAGGGGGAGTCATGGCTTTTGTACCCTTTGTCCTTACATTGGAAGCCTTCACTCAACTGAGTAGTGGCTTTGCCTTTGTTCGTGACTTTTGTCAGGAGTGCTTTGCTTTGGAGATCTCACAGTCTGTGCGGTATGACTAGCACATAACCTTTCCAACCTAAGGGGCCTGTGAGGAGATTGGCCAGTCTGCCTCTCCTAAAGGAGGACATGCAGCTGCTGTAACCACAGCATCCAATAGATCCCAGGATGTTCTGCCATGTTCCCGGGAGGGAAGCAGATACATACCTCTACTACACAGCCATGTAGAGCACATGCAGCAACCCAGCACAATGGCAAAGAAGGAAGCAAGGTAGGTAGGAGCTGGTTACCACCACTCCAGCAATTCATCCACATCTCTGTGGAGTCTGCAGGCTGGATGAGCTGCAGGCTGCAACCAGACAGGGAGCCCTTGGCTTGGTGGATATCACGTTCCCACTTCGTGAGTAAAACTGTTGGTATGCAGCCATTCATTGATCAGCAGCCCCCAGGTTTATGAATTTCAGGCTGCCTTCAGGACAGAAGGACCAAAGTGCTGTGCGTGGGAAGACTGCGCCTCTTTGTTGCTGCACTTCCAGCATTGTGCCTTGAACCCACCGCAGTCTTTTATACTCTCATTTGCCCTGTGTGAAAGACTTATGTGCCCTTTGTGCAGATACAATTTTAACACCCCTACTACCACAGCTGGGAAGAGAGACTAAGCTGTAGTGAAGACTCTTGGATGCTTCTTGGACAGCAACACAAGTCATCATTGCTTGTGGAAATGAGCAGATTGCAGCTGTTGTGCCTCAGACAGGACTGTGCAGCTCAGAGAAAAATGTGTAGTTCTGCCACCATATCCCTTCAAAAACTGGCATGTTTTATGATTTTATTTTTAAAGTGTTGCTGCTTTTATATTCCTGCTCTGGAAATGGTTTTTCTCCAAGCCTTCTGTAACTACAGCTAACTTTGTAGACACCATGAGACAAGCATAGGTATTAGAATAAAGGATATACAATTTTATTATAACACAAAGTAGAATGGTTCAGTGATTTATTTTTTTTCTGTCAACTGCTGGATCTAGCAGATCTTCACTACAAGGTTTTCTCAAATTAAATTGCTCTAGTCACTCCTAGAGTAATGTAATGTTATCCTTTCTGGTACGTGCTTAAACTAATTCATCCATGTGTATAATAGAAAGCAAAAAGGCCAAGAAAAGGGTTGAACTTTCCAAACTGAGCCTGTTTGTAGATAGCTATGACTTGCAGATCTGAATACCAGTATTTTGATGCAACAGCTCTGGGTTAGACACTATGGCATGCAAAGAAAAGGATTTTTCTTCTGCATCTGTCTCCTCAGTTGTTCAGGAGAGATTGTGTTTGTGCAGGTTCATTACATTATCACAAAAAAAAAAGAAAAAATCAAATTATTTCTATACAATGAGCTGGGTAGTGGTTTCTCAAAGCTATAACACTAGAGAGGTTTCAAATGCACCTGCTAAAGTATTTGTATTCTAGCAGGTGCAGAAGCATTCATTTGTAAACATCATATTAACACGTGCTTTACACAGGCATATTGTGTTTTGTCCCATAACCCCAATGAGTTCTACAGATGTTAATGACTTGTGTGAAGTTTGCATTCATCATAGCTGCCTTGGCATGAGCCCTGTGCCTGTCCATCCATGCACAGGTGTCGCACAAGTACGCAGTCTGTGATGTAATCATCATCTTTGACAAACGATTGCTTACAACATAGTCCTGCTGTGGAGTGGTCTAAAATAGTGGAATTCACGTTTGTGTGTTTGAAGTGCTACCCTGAGAGTTTACAGACACAAAATTTTTCATGTCACTTCCTTCTTTTGTGCCCTGGCCCAGTAACATGGTTCTGCCAACTAGTGTAGCTTTTGAAAGCCATGCTTCTGTCTTTCCAGGAGGAAAGATATCTGCTGCAAGTACACAGCCTGCCAAAATGAGTAGAAGAGGAATTTCCCTGCAATGGCTAAGATGAATACTGCTAATATGATTTTATAGCAAAATTTATGTCAATGAATACTCAACAGCAAATCCCCAATGCTATTAGTTAGCGTTTGTTTGTGGGAGACAGTAAAAAGGGTAGAGAACTTTGCTTGAGCTAGAGAAGATTTTTATTTCACACTACTTTTAATACGAGTTTGCTCTGCAATGACTTATTTTTTGAAGACACAGCAGTACAAGTCAGGAATTACTGGGTTCCTTAAAACTTTTCTAATTAGAGAATGCCTCCTTCATCTGATTTTATTAGTGGCACAGTTTATTCCAGAGTCGGGAGAGGACCATACAATCCACCAAAGCCTTCTGTTGCCTAGTGATGAGAGAACAAGACAATGTCTTCATGTGAACATCACTGACAGAAGGGCCTGCCCTTAGGTGTGCTAAATATACTCAAGGGAGAGAAAATCTCATCTGAAATATGTGGTGAAGTGTATGTTCTGTGTTCTAGATACAAATGGCTTAGTGCTGCTTAATACTGCTAGACTGGCTCCTTGGGTTGCATGTTTCAGTATCTTTAGTTCTTCACAGCGTGGCATACTGTTCTCTTCTGGTTTTCAGTAAGTCTAGAGAGAAGTGATATCCCTCATGAGTGTTTTCTTTGTGTGATGTTTGTGGCTTTCTGGCCTGTAGTTTACAAATTTTCCTGTGCTATTTTTGTACAATTTTATAGTTCATTACTTTTTATTCACTTCATAAGAACACGAAAGAGTACAATCAGATTGCCAGTTGAGGGCACATTTAACAATAAATTAATTGTCTACCAACCAGATTAACCACTCCAAGGCAAGACAAGAAGCTACTGTACACATCAACTGATGTAATTTATAGCATCACCTGATATGTGCTTAAGATATCATGGCATTGACTGCATACAAAGATTACACCGTAAAAGATTAACTAGGGCAAATTAAATAATTGATATACTCTGAAGCCTATAGATAACAACAGCATTAATGAAGGATCCTGCAGCCTTTTACTCATGCTAGCAGTCCCAGCAAAGTCAAAGGCTATCAGGACTAGCTGAAGCCTGCTGGGAACTCTTTGAATGGAGAGTTCACTCACTCACTCTCACTCTCAAGTGACCAGTGACCATTTCATGCCATCCCCTTGTTTCTGCAGGCCAGGCTTAAGGAGTGGGAGTGCCTTTTTTTTTTTTCGTCAAAAAGTCCATGGAGGTGTGTGGCAGTGTGGGACAGAATTAGCCCTTCATTTCCTCTGAAGGCTTTTCAGACAGCGTCAAGCAGGGGAAGAGCCTGGAACTAAAATGTGTATCCAAGAACCAGGCACCTAAAATGTAGCATAAAGCCCACAGCTTTATTGGCTTTATCTATTATGTAAAATGGCAGTGAATTGTTCAGGAATGCAAATCTATTACTATTGTTGTTATTATTATTTATTATCATTATTATTATTACTATTATTGAATGACATTTCCTCTCTGAATAATGGTTCTTTCTTAGTCAGTGACAAAAGCAATGCTTTTTTGAGCACATCACATGACCAATCTCCGTCAGGCAGTATCCTATTCACCCAGCTGTGCTCTGCCAGAGAGCATTGTTAGATATCTATTTGCCTCAGCTTCTAACATCAACCTTTAATGATTTTTTTTGTTTGTCCTTGTCATGACCTGAAAACCTGAGAAAAGATTAAACCCAAGCTAGTGTATAAGGACTAGATAAAAAAAAAAAAAGAAGAAACCACGTTCTGTGCTCCAATTTGGCTTGCAGTCTGGCAAATCATGGCCTCTTCAGGATTAATATCCTAACCTATATATAGGTTATATACGTTAAGAGATAAAAACTGTGCATTTTAAGCACAGCTAATTTTAGATTATTTCTTATCTATTGAGATCTAGCAGCATTTTCTATGCTGGCCAATTATAAATAAAAAAGAAAAAAACTTTTTGTCTAAGTGGCGAAGACATCCTACTCCTGTGTACCGTGAGATCAGAGGAGGAAATTCTGATGGCAAAGAAATGAGTGAGGATGCCATTCATGGGACTGGGTCCATCTGCAAGACTGGGAATGTTTTATCATGTGTTTTGCTAATGCCAAACAAATGGCCAAGTGCAAACTTAATCTGAGCTCTGGAGTCTGCCTGAGCCTACGAGGACAAAGCTCTGGTCCTTGCAGCTGGGAGGGAGTGTCTGGGCAAGCATTCCTCAGCCTGACCACTAGCAGGTACCTAGAGCTTGTCTCTTCATAAACTACATGTGGATGCTTTGAGCTGAAGCTACAGCCAGGCTGCAGCCAGCTAAGGAGGCAGAAATGGGTTATGGACCTTGCTGTACCTAGAGCTACTGGTCTGCTGCTGGAGTTTGTCATCTGCTTCCATAGACTCGGGAATTCACCCAACAAATGCGGTATCCTGGCTCTTATCTGTGACATGCCTTGGATACCTCTTTCAAAAGTCCCAGAATCCATGGAGTGGGCATTTTGTTTGCATAAGAAACATGAACTCTATAGCCGTCATGGTACAAATCAGGCACAGATGATGTACTCAGGGAAGTCCACTCAGAGGGATGCGCCATCACCCACTTTCTTACTATTTTTATGATTGCAATAGTGTCTCAGGAACAGGCTCCTCACAAACAGATTTGTGGACGAGAGGAACTTCAATGGCAGATTTATGCACAGCAAAGAAAATCACAATGGCCAAATGTTCAGAACCTAAGTGGCTGTGCGCAAGAAAGAGCAAAGTGAACAGCACAGGAAAGAAAGAAGAGACTTAGAGAGTGATATAAATGTTGAAAATTACCTCCTTGACACTAACAGAAGAAAGTCCCAAGAAATTAGCGTGAAAATGCAACCTGAAGAGAGTTGAAGTCCGTATACATTACCCACTAGGAGGCACAATGTTTGCATACTAGAATTTAAAGGTGTTATTCAGGACGCTGGAGTGTACTTACAATATTCTCAGAACACAGCAGAAGCAAATTAAAAAAGATGAAATATATTAATAAAAAAAAGGAATAAAAAAGCCATAAAGTTCAAATGAAGGGCCTAATTCTATCCCTATTAAAATATAAAGAGCCACATTCCCATTAAGTTCAGTGGGAGTAGTATACCGAGCCTGAAGTGGGGTCCTTAGTGCATGCTAAAACCTACATGCATGCAAAATGTACTAAAAAAAGCAGACGATTTACTTTTTATTTTACTTCTACATCTAAAAGAAAAGTAGGCAGAATAATCCCCTACATTTGGGCTGTTTCCCCAGAAACAAAGACTGAGTTACTTTTTATCTTCTAAAGTGCTGCAGTTAGTGTCAGCAGCCCCGTCCCAAGTCACAGGTGAATAAAAAGTGAGTGGACCTGTGCCTGTGATCTTTACCCAGGGAAAGCCTTGCTGAGAGCATGGTTGCTGCAGGACGGCATCCTCCTTTTGGAGTGCAGGCAAAATGCCGTTTGTTTGCCACATACTGAGTGTCATTGTTAGCGATGGGACTGAGCCTTCTGCATTTCCCATGTCAGCTTCTCAGTGCTTGCAAAGAATTGATGTTCTGGCTGGTCTCAGCATTCCTCCAGTGAGTCTTCAAAAGCCACGTCAGCTCAAAGGGGACGGTGCAAGGAGAAATGCAGGGGAAGGCCTGTGTGGGAACTGCAAAAAGTCTATGTGGCTGTCTCAAGTGCTGTGGGCACTTCTGAGCCCTTGCGTCCAGATTGAGCACCTTGCCCTGATCGTGATGCCACGTCTGGGTGAGATCCTTCCTGCTTCTCCTGAGCCTTTGTTGGGAAGGCAGCCCAGAATGGCAGGAGTAAGAGGCATGCTTTGTTTAGTCCCTAATTTGTCCACCTGGGGAAGGCAGGGTCCCAGGGCAGGCTGTGATGTCTGCTTGTCTGACAATCCTTTGAAACAACGGGGCAAAGCCGATTATGAGGTTTGCAGTTGGCTGGTTGACACCTGGCACTTGTGCAGAGGTGCTGAAGAGGAAAGGTTAATATGTCCTCTGAGACCACACCAGGGCTGTAGTCCCAGGTATCCAAGAACGTGGCTGTGTGCCACTAATGCTGTAGCAAACCTCTCATCCACCTCATCCATGCAGGACCAGGACCTTTGAGAGAGTGCCAAGGACAGGACCTCCTAGACAACAGCTCTTGCACATATATGGCCACAAAAGGGGGGATGTTCTGACCTGCTGTTGAGGACATTTCAATATGTGTGCTGTCTAGGGTTTCTGGGGAGCTCAAGGAGGATTGTGTTTGCTGACTGTGTGTCTTCTCCCCTGGAAGTAGGGCAGCCCTTCACAGTCCCTAGCCTCAATCTGACATAACTTGCTGACCCATGCTGGTTGTGCTTCTCCTCTCCAGAACTGGTTTGCTGCACAGGTTCAGTGCTTTGGGTTTATTTTGTGTTGCGGTCTGTGGTTTTGTGGGTTTTTGCTAGGCAGCCGCTGTGACTTGACCACTACTTGTCTCACAGCTCCCAGTCATCTTTAATGTTGCTCTACTTTTGTGACACTCACATGCTCTCCACTGTCTTATGCAAGCCTTTGACTTTTTTGGGTAGAGATTGTTTTTTCATGTGTTTGCTGAGTATCTTGTACAGCTCCCTCACTGAGGCCTTATGTGCCACTACAGAGCAATGATAGTATTGAAAATATTCAGGAACTCCCAAGAAATAGCAATACTCCAAAAGGAAAAACAGCAATAAGCTGTTCTTAAAGCATGAAGGAGAGAGCAACAAAGTGAGACAGTCAAGTACAGTCAAGCCCAAAGATGTCATTCCCAAGATGACGCATTCCACCTACCTGGTACTTGCTGCAAACTAGAACATCTCAAAGATAGGCTGTTTGAAATATGTTTCTGGTACCACCGCTGGCGGTTGAGATTTGCTCCCGATCAGGGCCGTGCTTGCCTTTCTCAGCCCCAGGCAGTTTGTCTCCCCTCTCCCTCAACTGCGAGGCAGGATTTTACCCGAGGATCCTGAAAAGCACCAGCAAGGAGCTATCTATCACCTGCTCCGTGGCTGGATTTATCACTCTCTCCAGGGGGTGTAAGGGTTTGCCTTTTTCCGAAGGCTGTGCAACCACCAGTATAGCGAACCAAGCCAGGCTCAGAGCACGTGCAGCACCTTGCTTTCCCCCAGCCGTTTTCCCCATTACTAAACGTCCCCGATCAGGGCAGAAAATCATCTGTAGGGGGTACTGGGGGGCGGGGGCGGAGAGGCTGGGGAGGGGAGGAGGGGGCGGGACAACTCGGGGAAGCCCGTTC
>NW_010973285.1:4170090-4175591 GCF_000737465.1 Haliaeetus leucocephalus
CCCCGGGGGCGGGCGCGGGCGCGTCCGGCCGCTGGTGCGGCCACGCCGCCTGCCCGAGCCCGCTCCGTGGCAGGGCTCGGCGGCCGGCGGCTGCGTGCGGCAGTGCCCGGCGCGCAGAGCCGGAGGCTGCCTGCGAATGCCGGGGCCACCCGAGAGGGATTCGCTGTGCGGATACTCGAGTGGTCCCGCAGAGGAATAAATCAGGGGAGAAGGGGGGTGCTGTTAAGGCTAACGAGCAAAGAACGAGCGTTTTGTGAGGAAGTGACCACCGAAGTCTTGGTGGGGGGCTTTTCAGTGCCTGGTAGGAGAACCACAGTCGCTTTTCTTTCAGTGCCGTGAAGTACTTGGTTCGGTCCTCCTCAAAGGCAGACCGAAGGGTTTGGTGGGGAGCAGAAGTCTAAGCCTTTTTAATGGGATGTGATCACTGTTGTGCCAGAAAATTTGCTCTTAACTAGAAGTATCTGGCCACTGTCCTGCCAAAAGTTGAGCTCCTCAAGGGGGACAATGCGAACACGTAATACTACTGCTGCTCACTGAAGCCTGTAGTTACTATGTATTTTCATACATTACTCTTCCTCTTCAAAGCGGTGTAGTAAAAGGTTGCTGTGTCTCTCAAGAATATGCTGATACAAAGGACAGTGCCCAGTTGGCCCATTCTAGGGAAAACGACTGCAGGTGTCTGTCCCCAGGAGGCAATCTGCATCCCTGGGGCAGCTCATCACCTGCCAGCAGTGAGGAGCAAAATCGCAGGACTGCATCTTCTCCAGCCCCTGGGGAGAGAGAGAAACAGCTGCAGACAGAGGAGGGCAGGAACCGCAGCTCTTCCTTTGCTCCCACACAAAAGGGTGGGGAAGGTAGAAAGTGGAGGAAGGTCCCTGCCCCTCCATGCACTCTCAGCACAGTTTGTGCCTCGCGGCATTCACAGCGGCGCGGACCGCCCGCGGGAAGGGAACCAGACTGAGTTCCCTCTTCAGCCCTGCTCCCTTAAATGAGCTTGGAAACAGGCTTCTCCGTGACTCAGTTTCCCCACTTGCAAAATATCCATAGTGCAAAGTATTTCATGAACTTCTGGGGAAAAATGAGACAGCTGGCATTCTCCAAGCCAGTCAAAATCTGACTGTAAAAGAAGGCCAAAGTCAGGTTTCACGGTATGACTAACAAGCAATCCCAGCAAACCCATTCTGCCTGAGCAATACCTACCTGAGGGTATCTTATTTTTAGGGTGTTGCTCTTGGGAGATTGTTATTCACAGCACTCACAGAATTTAGTATGCAAACACAGTATAACAAACCCATCGTAAATTAAACCATAGTTTTGCTGCAACGAATGATTTTTCCAAGTTATGAAATGAAGGGAGTTTGGGGCAGGGGAAAAAAAAATAGGACTTGATTTTGCCCTTGGTTGAGTTGGAGAAAGATCATTGCTTTCAGTGAAGTTACTCTTGATTACATTGATGAGAGAGTCGTTGAATTTGTGGACTGAAAAATACATTCTGCTCTTCCTCAGGCAAAAGAAATAACCTTCACCTCTTGTATTTTATATCCTTCTGTTTTCCAAGCACCATCATGTCTTGTATTGTTGATAAGTAAAAGCACGAGGTTAGCATTTGATAATCTAGTATAGATTATCAAATTACTATAGAGGTGGGGGGTTTTAACAAAATAAAGGTACACAGAGAAGAGTTCTATTCTAGCTGTCATGATTATTATTTTCCTTGTATCTATTTTAAGTCAAAAACACAGCATGTAGTCTGGATAATTTAAATAATTTCTAGGTATTTACTTTGCTCTAATCTGAGTATGCAGCATGTTAGTTTTTACTGTACTTTAGAAATCTGTTGGACCAATATGAAAGGACTGAGAAACTGTTGAGCCTCCTAAGAGCCTAGTAAACTTTTTTTTTTTTTTTGTACAGGCTTATTTATACATTCTTAAACTGGTTTTACAGTAAATGAACCATGAATAGAGGTAACTGTCTTCAGTAGCTGGTTGTCAAGTACCAGATTTTTAAGCCTCTGTAAAATGTGACCTCTGAAGTAGTATATTCTTACTGTAGTGAACTGGGATTTACAGATGTTACTTCCAATAATGCCAACATAAACTTACCAATCTACTCATAGCATAGAGTCTCAATATTGAGGTCAGAGTGAAGCCTGTGACTGGCTTTGAAAGAGATATAAAGTTTGGAGGAGTATATTTTCCTCATTGTGGAGGGATTTGCAGGTGTAAACACCATAGAGGATGTATATACACTGCTTTTTACTGGAGAAAAAGATGAGATGTTTCAGGGTTCCACTGATGTCTTCCAGAATCACTCATATCCTTAAATTAATCATGCTGAAATTAGTCATGTGTAAGAAATTGGTTTCCTGTGCGCATAAAATTTGTTAGGATTTGTACAGTTGCATTTAAAGCCAGTGGAGGCTCTTTGGTAGTGGAAAAGCTGGTGCATGTGAATATCTTCCAGTGGTCGGATGCACTGGCTTAATTCTGGTGCCATACTAAATATGTGTTTCTGAGGGCAGAGTGTGCTTCAGCACATTAACTGTCCCTCCTGTAAGTCCCTGGTTGAATTAGTATGTGCTGCTCACAGAAAAGCCTTCTGCTTTAGTGGACATCAGTCAGGGCAGACTGCAGCAAGATAGCTGCAGGATCGTGACTTGACCATGCCTTAAGAGGTGATGCAAGTGTGCATGAGTGTATTTGACATACTCCCTCTTCCCCCCTTCCAGTAAATCCATGGCTGTCTTCTCACAGGCAAGTTGCAGGAAGAGTACTGATGTTAGGAAAAGGAATCTTTAACTTTCCATTTCTTCACTTCCTATTTTAGCAGCAGACAGTCATCCTTCTCCTCTGCACCCACCCACTCTGCCCCACTCCAGCCTCTGCTGATGCTAATCGTCACTTGCTTGTTCCTTCTCTCTAAGTTCTTTCTGAGCACTGTGCATATGAGGAGAGCCTGAGAGAGCTGGGACTGTTCAGCCTGGAGAAGAGAAGGCTTAGGGGGGATCTCATCGATGTGTATAAATACCTGAAGGGAGGGTGCAAAGAGGATGGAGCCAGGCTCTTTCCAGTGGTGCCCAGTGACAGGTCATGGGGCAATGGGCACAAACTGAAACACAGAATGTTCCCTCTGAACATCGGGAAGGAACTGTGAGGGTGGTGGAGTCTCCATCCTTGGAGATATTAGAAAACGATCCAGATATGCCCACCCTGAGCAATTGGCTCTAGGTGGCCCTTCTTGAGCAGGGGGTTTGGACCAGATGACCCTTCCAACTTCAACCATCCTACAATTCTCTGATTCTGCTGTCAGACAAAGCATTGAGTTACTCTCCCCATTTTTCTGTTGCTTTTCAGCAGTCCACTTAGCTCCCCGTCCTGCAGCCTTCATTCCTCTCAAGCACTCTGGCACTTTGCACAGGCAGACTCATCCTCTTCAGTGGTGAACCTTCCCCATTACCCCAAAATTAACAGCACAGGGAGAGTTACTTGAGAGCTGCATTTAGCAAAGGTTCTCCAGAGCTATGACTTCTTATTCCTACAATTTATTCTCTGACATCAACTCAAATGTTATACCAAAGCAAAGGAATTCCATGTGAGAATGAGCAGATGTCTGCAATGCTCTCTGAAATCAATAGCAAAGTTGTCACAGAATTCAGTAGGAAAAGGGCAGAAACCTGAGTACTGGGATGTTAAGGAAACCTAGGTATTGACTGACTTATGAAGTAACTTATCACTGATACTGATTCAGAAAAATGGACGGTGAATACCTAGCAACACAGTTTAGGGTGTGACATGACTTTTTTACCAAGCTCAGTCTGAAATGTCAAAATACGGTTTACGTTCACGTCCTTTATTAAAATCCTATATGCTGTTGACACCTGGGGTGGGTGAATTCCTATGAACAAAGTCTCAAACTAGATAGTCAACAACTCTCTGGGGTCTTTTGGGGCAACGTCATTTACACTAATGTATGGGTTCTGAGTGGCATTCCTGAGCTCCTGGCTCTGCTGCAAATCTCAGGTGTGGCCTAGGGCAGGTAACTCAAATCCCTGACTTTAGTTTTCCAACTGTTAACAGAAATGAAGAGGGACTTGAAAATATTGCAAAGAATACATACAACTGGTAGCTCTTTTGTCATTAAATGCGGTTTTAGGACACATTCATCTACAACTAAGTGCATTATGCTCTGGGAGACTGGAGGGTCTCATCCAGAACTGCAGCCTAGGCAGCAAGAAAGGCTGTATGGTTGGCTAATGAAGTGTAGTCTGCTTCATTTCGCTTATACTGAGCCTGAATTCAAGGCGGTCCTCAAAGACAGCCACCACCAGAGCAGCAGGCAAACATGCAGCATGTGCAGAACATGAGCCACAACTTGGTTTGTGAACATTGACAACTAGTGGGGAAAATAATTACCTAGATAAATTTGATTATTAGGGCAGACACAGGCTCTCTCTGGTAACTGGAAAACCATAGTTTGTCAAATGGGTTGGTGGTCTCAGTCCAGTTCTTGATGGATGACTGAATGTCCATATTTCCATAATTACAATGACGCAGGTACTGGATGAGCAGAGACAGAGGCTGAAGGCTCAAACAGTCTAAACTGAGGTGTTTTAGCTGTGAAGCCACCACTTCTGAATAAACTGGTCTTTAATCCATGAAAGTGCTTCAGGAATATGAGGAGCCAAAATAACATGTTCAGAGCACTTTGTCGTGCAGCATCACAATCCTTGCACCAAGGGTGCTTCACATTTCTAGTATTTTTACACCACTCACTGAAAACTAGGAAGAGAAACAGCGATCAAACATCAGGCGACACTCCAAGGAGAAGAAAAGGTGTATACACAAGTGTTTGCTGGTAACTGGGTGTCAGACAAATGCTTTATTAGGCGGGCAGCATACTGCTTGGATGACATTACCAATTCTTGAAGGATTTATAATGTGCTGTTGAAAACAGAGATTTAAACTAAAATCTTGCAAAGACTTAAAAACCGCATGTTTAGCTTTACACCTCATAGGTAGTTTAACTGAGGTCAATGAAACTATTCACTGTGGAATGCTAAGAAGGTGTGTAAATCTCTGCAGCATTAAACATTTTGCTTGATTATCTCCCCAGGGACTGGAAAAGGGGATTGGCAGCTGTCAGACATATAGGCTAAACCAGCAGTTTGTGTCTTTGAGTATTGGCCTAATTGAAAAACAACATTAAAAACTGTGGAATAATGCTGACCTTTTTTTCCCAACTTGCAGCGGGTGCCGTCCGGCTCCGAACTCCTTCCTGCAGTTCCCCCCAAACAATTGAGATTTGCTCACCCGTGGCTAAGAAAAGTGGGCTCGTTTTGACTGTCAGAATAAGTTTTTTAAACTGCTTTTAAAAAGGGGGGGAGGATTTGGCACAGCTGGGGGGTGTCGTGTACGCGCAGAAGGCTCGAGAGCAGACCCTCTGCCCGGCTCGGGAGGGGGCTGCACCGCCGATGATGCTGCTGCCGCTTCTCCTCCTCC
>NW_010973285.1:4175801-4184969 GCF_000737465.1 Haliaeetus leucocephalus
CAGCCCCCCCACCCCACCCCCCGGGGGGCGGGCGCCGGCCGCCGGGCCCTTCGGGGTCCCTCCGCCCCGCGCCCGCAGCCCTGGGGTGGCTCCGGGTGCCCCTGCGCTGAGACCGCTCGTGGAGTCACAGCTGCGGGGGGAAAGGGTTTGCTCCGAGCTGCGTGGCCGAGGGCAGGGAGCGGGCGTCTGCGAGAGGCGTTAATACGCCGGGGCTACATCTCGCCCCCCCCCCAATTCTCAACAGCAAAAAGCCCGTACTTGCTGTTGGGTTTTCTTCACCCCTTTTTCTCCCGGCCGCCCCCCGTATCTGGATAGTATGAACTGCCGCTGCTAGGCGTGGATGTTCAGCTGAGAACCGGACCGCTGTGGTTCGCACACGTAGGCAAACACACCTTGCCGGTGTAGGGCTAGGGGACACCCCCGGAGGGGCGGGCCGGGGCTGTGCCGGTAGGGGCATCTCGCTCCAAATCTGGAGGCTTGGCTCCTAAGGCAGGCACTGCTGCACCCTGCTCGTCAACACCTTCCCTTAAAGTTTAGCGGCTAAGAGAGAGATGATCGCGCCGGGTTTCTCTCTCTCTCTCTCTCTCTTTAGTATCAGAGTAGATTGTTCATTGATTTCCCTGAAAGTTTTCCAAGAATTAAATTTTGCTTTGTTGCCTCATTCCGAAGTTTATTATCAAAACAGATGGTGTCATGAACCCAGCTGCACCCTAAGTCACCTTTCTGCTGTACTACTAAAGGAGGGTATCATGTCATAAAGTAATTCTATGGGCTTAAATAGATCCTGGTATTTTGTTAGACTATAATTAAGAAAATAAAAGATTATATGATCTTCTTCTATAATTTAAAAAATCCAGAAATCATATAAGGTAGACATAAGTGAGAGAGATCACACAGGAAAAAAAAGCCCCACCACCACAACCCATAGCCAGTTTGTCTGTTCAAATGCTGAGAAACTTGTAGAATTGTCTGTGATTACATCGGCTGTTTTACTCACTCGGAAGCAGAACCTGCATAATCAGTGATAGGGACAAAGTCTGAGCAGGACTGGAGTAAAAAAATTACTACATTTCTTGGATTTGAGGATTCTTTTTTACATTTCAGAGTGGAATACTTGAGATGAAATACAATTTTTTTTTAATGTAGAAGAGAGCAAAATAGAAGTTCTTGCACGATTCTTTGAGATTTGAAAAAAAGATTTATTTTTTTTAAAGTGATAATACCCTTTTCTGTTCTTATGAATTGTTTATTATTTGTTATTACATCATGTGCTCTTATAAACAAATATATTTGTCAACTTCCTGGTTATTAAAAGTTAATGTATTTCAGATGTTTTTGAACTTTATAATTGACACTGTAATATTATTTTTTGATAGTTTCTGTTCTTTTGACAGTTTTCCTTAGGTCACAAGCACCTAAGGAAAATGATGGGGGAAGTTTATTGAACAACTGCTTCAGTGATATAGTAGAAATGTTTCCATTCTTACAAGAATTAAGATCTGTAAAATATTTTATATCATTTTAAAACTTCATTCTTGCTGCTACTTGGGGCACGATTTCGTACAGGTTAATATCATACTTGAGTATTTGTCTGACCAAAGCAAGGTTGGAATATTACAGAACTATCATAAAGGCAAAATAGTACTTGGTACCTAATGAGCTATAAGAAGTGGAAAGGTATGGAAAGATGGTTCTCCAATAGTACATGATAACAACATTTATTTCCACAGAAGTTCAAAAATGAAGAAAAGTATTAGTTATTTTGATACAGAAAAAGTGTCTAGTAGTACCACCTGGTTTTAACTGCTGCAGTGCTTGGTTGCACGTATTAGCTGTGTTGAAACCTCATCTAACTGTATTTAGGGGATAAAACAAATACACAGGTCAAATGGCTATTAGCACTATTATATATTAATATAATATTCCAGTTGTGTAACTGCTCAACCAACTTAAACCGTGCTTCTTTGTTTGTCTTCATTTTCTGTTCTAAACTGTTCTTTAGTTCTTTACACAATCAAGTATTGCATTATTTACATCTGACCCTATCTTTATACAATGTTTTAAAACTCATCCATACCATAATATTAAACTGGCATTAAAAGAAATCAACCTGTAATGATTTCAACCTGACACAATTCAAATAAAAGAACAAAAACGATCCTATGTCACTTAAAATATATGGCTTACCTAAACCTTACTTTTTAAGTCCATCTAATCTGTATTCATTAGGGTGAGGTCAGTGTTGCAAAGACAATTTTTTTGTTTCCTTTTCTTGTCCTTTCCTTAAGAAAAAGTTCTGACTTGTTCAGGGCATTGAGATGTGTTGTTCGCATCCTGTTCACACTGGTTATGAGTAATCATTCAGCAGTTCTAGTGTGTGTGTGTTTCTTTGTGGATCTCAAAAGCTTGGTAACAAATATCTACAGGTTACCTGACAAAGATCTTAAGTGGACTTGTCAAGTATTATAAGATGCGTCTGCACCCTAATTTGGAATAGGACCCACAATTTCTAGTGCCCAGCCATATGCTGTGTTACTAAGGTACTTGGGGAGAAACACTCAAGTAAAAACCAGACATTCCTGGCCCACATTCCCTCCTTAATAAAACCAAACAGTATCACAACAGCAAACAGTATTAATATCTCAAATTCTACATCAGCTTTAGGAAAGATACAAGACATTTAGCTTACATCACTGAAACATAACATTGAACATGAGATGATACTGAGTGTGTAACAGCTGCTTGACCCATTGCTCAACTATTGCTAGTTCTGAAGTGCAACAGTACCAGCCGTTTAGCAAGAAGTAAACAGCTTCTTGAACACTTCCTTGGAGACTTGAAAAAATAATAACAGTTTAACTTATTTATGATTACAAATACATCATTTAATTATGGCCAAATACAAATCTTAAGCAAAAGTGCATGCATAGATACACTTCTCTTGAACATCTTCATACTTAAACATTAGCCAAACTTAAAGACTACAAGAACAAAAAAGTTTTAAGGCTCCTGTTGCTAACATATAGCCTAGTGGGGAGAAAAAAAAAGCCCTCTGCAGTATTCTATTGATTATCTTATTTTTCTTCTTGAAATGACAAGAACAGCAGGTGTAATGGTTTGGTTCTTCTTATGCTGTGTTCTTTATGAAAGAGAAAAACCTGTTTATGAACCTTTCTTCAAAGTCAGTCACACTAGGAACAGGTTTTGGCAGTTTTCAGGCTTTTCTATAGCAAAATAATTATTAGAAGCAAAGCTCAGAAATAAGAAGAAATACAATTGGACAGTATCTCTTACCACTGTTGGACTGTGTTAAATTACAAGGTGGGAGCACTAAGGAGAAGGATGCACCCCAATATGTCAAGCACCTAGCTTTTACTTTTTTTTTTTTTTTTAATCTGGAGGAATAGGAAAAAGGATGCAGCTGCCAAATAAAAATACAAAGTGCTATGGAGAGCATTGAGAAATCCAGGTATTGAGAGAGTTGCATCATGTCCACAGGTCCTGGAGAAATGCAACCATAAGCGTTGCCTTGATTTCAAATACAATTCTTCTCTTTAAAGCAGTACAATGTATAAGAAAAGCCACTGTACTTCTGGCACTTCTTGTTTTGTTTGAAGTGAACTGCTGTTTAACTGGCTTCTAATATGTTCTGTAGAACATGGAATGTACCATATGTAGGGTAAAGTTGGAAAATAAACCTCCCAACTCTGTAACTTAGTGTGATGAAGGTCCATTTCACAACTCCATAGGACAGCTAAGACATCAGAGTCCTCTTGAACATACTCTGAGGCTGCAAAGCTGGCAGAAAAACCTTAGGGCAGGCCAAAAAGTGTTGAACTGTGTTACAGTGCAGAGTCTTTTTGATTTAGGCTAGCTGTTCTCTGAGAGGTGCTGACCTGAATAACTCTTACCATAAAGAAAATTGCTTGTATAGAAGTGCTTTTCTTGGACTAAGCTCAGACTTCCTAAATGAAGACACTAAAAGAACTTTTGCAAAGATTTGCTGCTCCATATCTGACCTTTCCATTCCTCCTTCAAATGGTACAGGTAAACTTCAACAAGCACTCTAGTTGTGCTCTTAAGCAATGCTAGCCAGGGGAAGTGTTACAGAATGGAGAAAACCATTTCTTCAGAATATAATAAACCACTTGACAAAGGAAACAGAGCAGCCAGGTAGATTAAACTTACTTGGTATTGAGTCACACAACATTCTGGACTTCCAAAACTGTTCTGGGTGATAGGCATTTATATCATTAAATGTAAAATGCATCCTTCCTCCACCACTACAACCACCCCACACCCCCCCGCCTTAGTTTGTATAGGAAGAGAGAAGTGTTGGGAGCTGGAAGCTTGTAAAAGAACAATAAGCCTCAACCATTTAGGCATTGAGAGTCAACAGGAGTCTCAATACCCCTGCACCCCTCTAAGTCCTCCAGTAAAAAGTTATTTTGGAACGTTTGCTTTCAGTGCCCAAAATACCAGTTTTAGGTAAACTGAGCATTAGTAGCATCTGTCTTCTACTTTGTACTATTTGCTATGCACAAAATGAGACTCTGAGGTTTTACCTTCTAAGGAGCTTAATGTGGATCTTTTGACAATTTGTAATGCTCCATGATCATGCTGAATGCAGAGCAGAGGGATTTCAAATAAAACTGACCACACAGCTGAAAGACATAATGCAAGCTGAGAAGTTGTGCCATATACCCTGGAGAATAGTGCATGCTCTTGGGATGCACAGACAGGTTTGAATTCCTGCAGCTGAGAATGCTCAATGATCACTAGGGTGTGATACAGAAAATGGGCACACAGTTTCCCATTCCTTTCCTTCAGGTGAGGAATAATCTAGTCATCTATCATACTTTAGGTAGTGGTGTAGACAGCAGAGTAACTGAGCAGGTTTAGGTTGTGAAACTAAACATCACACCTGCTCTGCGGGTAGTCTAAGAGAGAGGCAAGGCTACCAAACATCTCTTGTAGACATTTTCTTTCAGCTGGCTTGAGTGCCCCCTCTGCACCTTGGACACCTATCGCATTGAGATGATGGGGTTGCCCTATTTGCTGTAATGAGCATTTAAGCACCTGACTCACAAAAATGTTTCCAGTTCCTGGTGGGGGGTCCTTCAGCTTCTCTGGGAGTTTGTTATTTTAGCCAGGTTGCTGTACCTCTTCTAAGTCCATGAGTTCCTAGAAAAGGTAGTTGTACCAGGTTGGATCATACAGCATAGGCATTCCTGAAGTAAGGAGTAATGGAAGTGCATGTTTTCAATAACTTGGGAATGTTCTGTGAAGTAGTCCTGAATTTTGTGTAATGATATGTGAAGCCTGTAGAAGTTAAAAGGAGTGTTGTTTCTAGATCCTAGTGATTTCTGAAATGCTGTGTGCTCATGGGTAAGCTTGTCAGATTAATGCAACCAGAGATGGAGACATTCATAAGCCCTAGTCCTATACGCAAAAAAAAAGAAGCAAAGTTAGGAATTTAATTTGTTGTTTTGGTTTGGTTTTTTTTTTAATTAAAATCTTCACAGTATGAGGCACAGGGGCTATTTGCGTGACTACTCTATTCTCATTTTGAATGATCTGTGTGTTCCCTCAAAAGTGTTGCTTGAAAATTCAAGTCCAGGAGAGTAAGATTTGCTGAAAGTCTAAGTAGTGGTGTGAAGGGAAACCAGAGATGGAAAAGAAACCATGCTTTGGGTTAAATTTTCCTCTTGCACCAGCTGCATTTCTGCCAGATCTCAGGGTACTTTACTTACCATGCAGAACATTCCCTGACTGTATTTCCTGTCTGCATGTTGGTCACTCCTCTTAATTTTTTGAAAGGTTCAAGTCTGTCTCAGTTACAGGGTTTTTCAGTGTAGCCCAAAGTGAAAGATGCATGGTGTATATGAAATTTGTAGAATTATCTTTAATGTACACGTAACTTTTCTAAAATTGCCTTTACCAAAGGCTGTACGTACCTGTGTGGTTGGTAGGAAATAGCATGTGAACTGTTATGGTGTAGCAGGGTTTAACTCTTTGGGGGTAGTGTTGTCATGGTAACCAAACAGTATTTTCTGGACTTCAAGGTAAGTCAATGGTAGCAGGATTACGGCTTCAGAAAATCATCAGTCACCTTTACCAATGTAAAGGTTGTGGAATGCAGCACGTGTGTTTGAAATGTATCATTTTGTGGTTGAGGGCATGAGCTTACAGTAACAACTGCCGCCTGATGATCTCTTGTGTAGTACCGTCTCCCTCTGGCCCCGTTTAGTAGGTGCGTTTCTGGCCCAGTAAGTCACCAGCCTTGCAGGGCAGCAACAGCTGACTGTCCCCTTGCTTCTCTGAGAGCATCTTCTTTGGGGCAATTCTCACAGGCCATAAAGTGTGATGAGCTCCCACGACTCCCCCAAAACACTGGTGCTTTTGGCTTCTGAAATTTGAGTTACCCTTCCTTTTGTGTGAAGAAGTAGTGCTGTCCGGAGATACATTATTAATTCTGAGTAAGATGGCATGCTGCACAGCCTTCTGCAGATAACTTTCTTCACTTGAAAGGACCATTAGTCCATTTGCTCATGAGCTTTATTTCTCCCTTGCAGGTCAACCATTTGTGCCAACCACTGCCCCAGCCTTCAGCTTCCAATTATTTATAAATGTCTTTCTCACCTGTATTGTCAGCTATAAAAGAACAAAATGTATTAGAGACATTCTGTTCCTTTAGACTGACTCTGTGAATAGATAGTTACTCTGGAGAACTGTTAAAAAAAATCCCTGTACATCTCTACCCACTGATTTGGCCAGCCAGTGCCAAATATTTCATATCTTGAATACAAAAAGGGTAGAGCTTAGATTTATTAGTCTCAATATTAAGCTCTTAATACTGTGAGTTACTCACTTTGAAAATACAGAACTAATTTTGATGTAGATTTACAATTTGTTGATCTCTTGCCCTAGATTGATACTGCATCTGAAGAGGCAGTTTGCTTTCTAAAAGGATAGGAAAACTGGGCTCATGTCAGTTGGTTTCATAGCATGGAAGAGTGGAGCCAGAGTTGCAAAGATCTGGGCCGCCTCGACTCCAGCATACAGAATTCACAGAAAATGCAGTCAAGTGTGAGCGTGTGTATAGATGCTATGAAATTGTGCTTAAATAAGAAATCCAGAGAAACAACAGTTAGCTGAGAGACTCTGCATTAGTAGGGTCAGTAATGTCCACTGCAAGGTAAGGCAATGAGCTGAAATGGGCAGAATGGAGTTTTGAAGCAATGTAGCTATTGGAAAACAAGCTATTCAACAGCTATTTATAAGCCTAGGATAACCTTTGCTCACAGCCAGGTTGCATGTAGTGCTGTAACTTGTTAGATTTAATTACAATTTACTTGTCTATATTTGGAGGGGTGGAGTCTGTTTCCTTTCTCATTTTATGCATGTTTTAATCAAAATAGTGATATACTTACCAGCAGCATACATTTTAGTGCTATTAAAAAAAAAAAAAAAAAAGAGCTTAATCAAATGTGGAATTGGGCACGAGGTCTCTGAAGTCAACTTTGGAGCTGCTTCCAGCACTCCATTTTCCCTTTGCTCTTACATCAGCCATTTTCCCACGGGGACAGCAAAAGAGGCTTTCTTTTTGCCCCTTTGCAGATTTGGAAGGCTGTCTGAAGGCACTGTGAACTTGAATGTTGTCAATGATCGTCATTTTCCTGCAGTTATGTTTAATAATCATTGTGTCCATTTATGAAAAGCAACTTATAAAGCCATTGTGCTAGCCAGAAAACCAAGAAATCTCTTTTAGAAAAGGAGGGGGGAAATGAGGCTTTAACTTTTGTGTGTGTTCATTTCCAAAGTTAATCAAATTTCTTTTGAAACTCAGAGACCCTAGGGTAGGTGGTAATGTGGTGGCTAGGGTGTTTTCTGGGGAGGAGACACCCAAGTTCAATTCCCCATTTTGAAAGAGTCTGAAGAGGTTCTTCCACGTGAGTTCACTGCCTCCTGTCTCCTGGACTGTTGGCTGTTGTGGTTTTCTCTTCCTCTTGGCTCTGAGACCACTTCCCTGAAATCCATCCTTTCCAAAGAGTCCCACCCTGATGAATCGCTACTTCCTCCTGTTGCAAAGAAAGCCATTTCCTAAACAGATGTTTAATTATATTGGGAAATAACAAAAGTTGTCAGGAAAAGGTGGTATGTTCCATTTCAGAATAAAACCATTCACATGTATTAAATGGTTCAAGCTGTGCTTTTGTGCCAGGCAGGGTTGTGACTCGTGGAAGAGGTAACTGCCATGTCAAACACCTTGCTGCGGCTTCATTTCAAGCTGCTTCCCTTTTTCTTAGATTGCAAAGTGAGGGAAGCCAGGATAGCAAGACATCTCAAAAGTTTTGATTTCTTTTGTTCTCGTGGATGTGGTCAGTGGGTTGTGGACATGGTGCAATGGGCTGCAGCTGCTGGACAGCGCTTCTGTCCCCATGGAGATCTGGACAGCTGCCACAGTGCACTGGTGGAAACCTGGGAAATCTTTGGCTACCTTTGTTCTGGAGGTTTTTGCAGACATAAAAAAGGTCAACTAGAGTACTATGAGGGTGCAGTGGATGGTTAGAGAAGAGATGGATGAAGTGAAGAGCTGAGATGGGCTAAGCAGAGTGAGACATCATAGTTCAGGTGAAAAGGAAGTAATCAATCTAGCCTAAGTTGGGGTTGTTGTGGAAGCAGCATCTGTTATGGGCTGGAGGAGGCCAGGACAGAAATTTAAGCCAAAGGGAGTGGGGCTGAAGGCGCTTGTGGGTAGAGAGGTGTTTTGGGGAAAAAAAAGATTTGTCTTGGTGGCACAGGATGCCGATGACACTTGGAAGTCTTGAGGAGATGTGAAGTCTGAACCTAGTGATTTCTGTCCAGATCTTATAGTTACATGACAAAAATGTAGCTTGCAACTCAGTGCTAAAAAATTTTGTGGATTGTAGCAATCATCTTGAACATGCTATTTCTGGAATTTATTTGTGGTAATCTTAATCAGCTTCTAAAACAATTCAATCATACATTGGCTTCACTGCAACAGGAAATGAATAGATGGTGTTCTGTGTTCCAAAGTTGTAGTAATGTATCCATTGCTGCCTAAAGTCACCTAATAGTCTTTGCTTTTCTGTGGTTTTATTTCCCAACTGTCATGGGTTAACCCCAGCCAGTAACTAAGCACCA
>NW_010973285.1:4185458-4200838 GCF_000737465.1 Haliaeetus leucocephalus
ATACCAGCTACTAGAAAGAAAATTAACTCTATCCCAGCTGAAACCAGGACACCAAACCATCACAACAGCAGAGGACTCCTTCTAAATGTCTGTAATTTAATATTTGAGAGCAAGAGAGAAGTATCTAATGTTTGTCTAGACAAATTGAAGACTACTAACCAGTCTGTTTGCCAGTGCAAGCTCTATACTCTTGAAAGGAGAAAAATTCTTAGCTTCACACATTTTTTCTCCTTGTCTGGAGTACTGCTCCAGACAAACCATGCTGGTTTGTGTGGTTTCATGATAGTTGGGGAAGAAGTCTGGTAGCTAAATCTGTGCTTTTACTACAAGACAGGTAAAGGAGCTTGCTGGGAGGGTCTTGTCCTGAAGAGAGCTTTGACAAAAGGGGGGAAAAGAACTGCCCCCCCCCCAACCACAAACAGACCAAAACCACCCCCAAACAAAAAAAAAATCCATGAAAACAAAACCCCACCAAAACATAAAAGCAGCAACAAAAACCCCCAAACCACCAAGCAGGGCATAACAATCACAATAGTTGTAATATGGAGATAATTCTGGTACAACTTTGTGAAATGGCAGCATACGGTCCTATATTCCAGGCCCAGATAGGATTTTGCCAGGAGAGGACTCACACAGTGTATTAGCTCTGTGGGTCTGGTGCATGGGAATAAATTTAATCTTAATGGAAGTTTTTTTTCTTTCAAAAGTGACTTTGTATAAATGTTGTTACTTTATTTGGTGCAACAGTGCATTCTGGCATTCTTCCTTGTTTCAATGTGACAGAGCTACTACTCTGGTCCTTCAGATGGGCTTGGAGTGAGCAACAGAACTTGTTTGTTTCTCACACCATTAATAGACTGAAAACTGTATGTTTGATAGATATTACTAAAGACTCAAGCTCAAGACAAGAGTTGTGCGAGTCTTTAAAATATATATATTTAAAATTACATCATTTTAAGTTAGATTCTCTGCATCCTTGTGTTAGAGATATCAGACTTTTTCTTTCAGGTATGAAGCCAGCTGTTTAAGAAAGTGAAATATCATAAAATTATCAATAACATAAAAACTAGTGGGACTGATCAGTGTTACACTCAACCGAAAACGTGAGTATATTGTATGACCTCTGGTAAGATCCTGCAGTGAATTAGATCTATATGATTCTCTGGGGGATTTGGGCCCTCAAATGTAAGCGGAACAAAATCTTGTATTTCAGTGTGTTGCTGGGTTTCATCCTAATACTTACCATTTTGTCCCAACACATGCTTACAGAGTTCAGGAAGAAAAACTAGCAGGTGATGAGAAACTCTCTTAAAAAAATAGTTCAGACCAATAGTTTTAGACTTAGGGCTTACATTTGTTTGTTTCTTTCCTACCGTATCAACTTGGAAGGTTCCTTTGTTGTCTGTTTGCAGATATGCATTAACTAGAACAGCTGATGCACATACAGATCTTTTTTGGCCCTCTGGCATTTCAGTGACTTAGGGACCATCCATACAGTTCAAAGAGTTCAGTAATGAATCATCTTCAAAGAAAGGAATCGTTTTCATGGGTTCCACCAGATTTATACAAGAGGCTATTTTTAGATCAAGGATTTTTTTCCCCCTTAGAGCTGTAAGACATCTGTGGCCTTGCCTTAGATTTGAAAGATTTTTCTGCTGTGCTGAAAGTAACTCCTTTAGGGCCATACTTTCATGTTCACTTTATTGTTATTTTTCATTTGATTGCAAATAGTCTGCAGATAGCTTAAAATCAAAAAGGGCTCTGTACTTCTGTAGCTCACATGTAAAGTCTTATCAGAGAATGCTGTTTCCTTCATGGCTAATGCAGACAGTTGCCTGTGAAATGATGACCCTTAATTACCATGCTCACGCTTATTCTCTGGTTTCAATACGTAATGCAGTTTACCTATCCAAGTCTGAGGTATGTGTATGGTTACAAATTGGTATTTTATGATACACATACATCTTTGGCGTAGAGCATGTTAAACAGCAATTGAATAGAGAATGTCTTCAACATACCCTTGTTTTATTTGGGAACTCATGTAGTATAGTTGCACAGGGTCCACTGGAACAAAATGAAGGAAAATGGAGGCAACTTACTCACGGTAGCAAGGTGTTTCAGTTTGTGTTACTGATGTTGTAAAATGGATACTAGACATACATGCAACATATATGTACTGTTTTGCACTTCCAGCCCCAGTGCAGAAATGTGCAATTTGTACACGTAGTCTGGTAAAAATGGCCAAATTCAGAAGTCACCATATGTTAGGATGAAAATCTTGCTCCTGGAAAGACTCCACTGACATCAGTAAGAAGAAGATTTGGCCTTTTTCAGATAGGAAGACAACAATGGGCAAAAGACAATTCGAATTTTCTGAAAATTTCCCCATGTTTTATTCTTAATTCAATAGAAATGAATGATTGGGGCCTGAAATCTCCTCTTCTGGTTAATGGGCTGTCAGGGACTAAAACAGCTGGCAGCATACCTCCCACACAGTCCTTAGCTATTTTAGCTGTAGCTAGTAGTTGGGCTGGGCAGTGCTGCTTCTTCAAATGCCTCATTCCTAACTTATCAGGGTAAGTGTTCAACATTCCTTGATGAGTGAAGGAGGTAGTGGGATGGCATCAGTGCAACATACCAGATTTGCATCACTTGGAGATGTTGGCAGTGCTTCTTGCCACCACTCCCTTTTGTTGATCTGCCACTTTCTCTCTTACAGGATTTTTATTTTTCACTCATTCTTTCAGCATAGAATCACTGAAGGGTATAGTCTACCTTCTTTGGATGATGGGCGATCCTTTTGTATGTTTGTATGCAGACTTGGTGTATGCTTGTCTGCAGGTTGGGTGAGCCATCTTCTGGTATCTCCCCTCCAGTTTTGGTTGTTGGTTGGTTGGGTTTTTTCCCATTTGACCAGTTGCAGAGGTGTTGCCATTGCTGAGAATGGGATCAAAGCAGGATACATTTAAATGTGTGGACTTCTTGGTTCTTTTTGGTCACAGTTCATATCCTGTGTCTTCCAGCTGCCAAGTCTCTTTATTCATTCTTTGATGATCAGTTACGTTCTTACTCACTCTGGAGGAGAGCAGTTCTATCTGCCTATTCCAAGCATTGTCAACACTGATGAGTATCTGACAACAGTAGGCATATCTTCTGCTACCATGTATGCCATGGCCAGAAAAAAAATCATGGCACAGTTGAGTGACTTAAAACAGTACTTTCATTGCTTCCTGTCACAGGATTAAGCGTAAAACAGGAAGAATAGTCTTCTGTGCATCCTCTCTAAACTCCTTCCAAACTTTTGCTGCTTCTCTGCTCAGACATTTGCTTGGCAACTGACTTGTATGCTGATGGGAAGTTAGTGGGAATTGGATTTCCTGCTGATTTGGAAATGTCACTTCAACAAGAGAAATTTTTCAAATATATAATTCTGGAAAAAATGTTTCAGGTCAATCAGAACTTACTATAGTCTACCTCAGATTCTGTTTATATTTTGATAAAAATGTCCACCTGATTTACTGCTTCTTCAAAAGGCTTTACTTCTAATAAATGAAAATTTTCTGGTGGCTGGGAAGATCCAGCTGGAAAATATCTAACTGTCTGGCAATGCTAACTTCGATAACTTCATTTCATGCTGCAGTTGGGAGGTCTAAAGATAAGTTACCATGGAGATACCCACAGTAGTTTTAAAACAACTTTAAATTACTATAGCTTGAGGGCTAATGATTACAGCAACATCAGCTGTAAAACACACACTTGAAGGCCGGATACATGCTTCAGCAGCTGGCTGCACTGACTACATGTAACTACAGCCCAACGATGTATGCTTTTGAGATTGGAAGCATAGGACCAAGATCTCATAGTTCCTGCCAAGACACAACCAGCCTTGTACTAAGGGAGACCAGATAACTAAACACCACAGTTGTGACACTATTGCAAACGACAAGTAGGTAGCCTTGGACAACTGAATCAGATCTACAAAGGCCCAGGGACTCCACAAATGGGATTGCAGTGCTTGCTGCTGCTCTTCCTCCTCATTTGGTAACCGACTTGATTTTTTTTTTTTTTTACTTTTTGCAGTGATGTTTTTTGCGCTTTTGGTAGAGTTTGCACTGTTAGATCAAAATTCAGGGTGAAAAAATAAAATAAGTGATTGTTGACTCTTCTTACCATCAGCCATAACATGATTTGTGTTGTTACAGATTTGGCTTCGCTGTCTCTGTTTAATGCTTGCAGATGTGTTTAGTAGGCACATATGGAAATGGAAAATCGTTCCCTTTGAAGGAAAAGATGAAGTGGAGCACTAAGGTGAAGAATTTAGCAAGCTATCTTTACATAAATATGGTTTCAGGCTTAGTTTGCATCTGAGTCCAAATCAGTCAAAAGAAGCCAAGCAAGGTTTTAAATTGGACTAGTAGGCTGTTACTTGATCTGTTGTCATTATGTTTCTTTTCATAGAGAACCTAGTCATATGAGGAAGCATGTGAATGAAATGCTTACCTGATATTACTGTCAGCAACAGAAAGGTAAAGTGAATGACAGTCAATCGTGTGTGTTCTGCTGTACATAAAAATTCATGGAGACTTCTGTACTGCTTTATGCTGTACACATTTCAGTGATAAGTAATAATCTCAGATGGAAATGTCTGCAGTCTACCTTTCAACAGCAGCATAGACAGTATTAAACCAAGCCGTCTTAAATAAGATAGACGCTCTTGCAGCTGTTTCATTTTCTCTGAATTAACCTTTTCACTAGAGCTCATTTATAAATCCTTGCCAAGTAGTGTGTATTTATTCTATTTCTGTACACAGTTGCAGCATCTTCACTAGTCTTCCAAGGATAATAAAACAATTTTTGGTGGGTACCAGTGAAATTACTGTGTTCATAGTATAATCTAGTTACTTCAACCTGAGTAAAATTTCATTGCAATTTATCGCAAGTCTCTTATGCAACACAGAAAAACTCAATTAAAGTAACTGGCATGCATGAGAGATGGAGGAATAGTTCTTATTTTCTGTGAACATAGGTTAAGTTTTCTATTCTAACATATTTTCACTTTCTTAATCTGATAACAAGATCAATAACCACAAAATCATAAGTTTTATTACATGTAGAAATAGGGTAAACATTTTTCTGATCTGATATAGGCAAAGTCAGTTTCAGACTTATGTGTCCCAAGTTCTGAGATGGCCTGATGTCTTTAATCCTGTGGCTTTTGCCTCCCCTGAGATGGCTGGCTGCAGAGAGTTCCTGCTTTGCGATCAGGATTCCTGCACCACCGCAGATGTCACCAAGTGGGAGCAAGCTCCTAGCTGACTCCTCCATAGCTGGAAGGATACTTCCCAATCCAGAGATGAAGATGCCACTCTGGAGAAAAATGGGAACTGTGCATAGGGTTGCTTTTAGTTATCCTCTGAAAAATTCCAAATATATATTCCTTAGCTGAGTTCATGGTAAGTGTTTTGAGGCCATCATATTTTAAATGTGGTAAGAGTGACTGAATAATTTAAAAATATTTCTGCGTACATCATGATTGAAATTAAAATATTAGGGAATTACTTTTTTAATTTTTAATGGCAAAGGATAATTGTTTGAGCTGTTTCATAAAGTAAAATGTAAAAATGCCAGTTAATGCAAATGTATTTTATTAGAACTTTTACAGGAAAAACTGTATGTGCAAATATATATACCTCTCTACTGGAAGCTGCAAGAGGAATTAAAACACAAGAAAATTCTAAAATATGAAATATTAAGCATAACCCAGCACTCAGACTTTTAGGGGGAATGGCAATTTTTCAGCATTTTGTATGTGTTCATTGCACATTTTTTTGAAAATTGATGCTGAAATGGGTCAACAATGCACACATCTATAAACTCCCTACAGTTTGCATCACTAGCAAAATGACTTCTTACTTTCTTTCTCATCTTACTGCTAACTTTTTGGGGGGCTCCTTTCCTAAGGTCTTCCCAGAAACAAATTATCCTAATTTGGATCTGAGAAGCAGCATCCTCAGTTTCTGTAGGGAAAAAAAATCATTGGACAGGATGCACGTAGGTGGTATATCAAGGCCAATTTTCTTTTAGAGTACATGAGGCAAACTCCCATTTCAGAACATATCTCTCTGCAAGATGAGTTCACCATGCTGACTGTTAAATTGCCTTAAAGGCTATCAGAGCTGTTGTCTCAGACCTACTATAGATTCAGGGATATGTTGATTCACACTAACTTTGAAAATAGGACTTTATCTACTTTGAGGACTTAAAAATGGCTTTGCTTTATTTTTAATGAAAGTTTTCTGAGTAATCTGTACCTGATATTCGGCAGCTTCTGTGAAAAACATAATGACTGCAAATTACAGAATGTGTCAGACTGTGCCTTGCTTTACAGCTATATATACAAAAAGGAGGTAGTGTTCCATGGAGCACGTAACATGAGTTCACCAGGACACTGAAAAAATAAGTGAAAGAGAGATCTCTTGAGAATTAATAAATCAAAAATGACGTCTGTGTTTTTCGGAAATCTCTGAGGCCTGTGGCGGGGAGTGGATGCAGTCAGTATCATACATGCTTGCCCTGGTCTTGTATGTGTTACCCAGTGTGGACCATTCTCAAGAGACATGATGTTAGTTTGGTGGCTTGATATGACCCAGTGCACCTGTTGTTATGTGTTTGCAATCCTGGCCTCCACTGAAGCCTGACTTAGCAAAATATTTAAGTGCACGAGTAGAACCATCCAGCTTGACTGGAAAAACCACAGCACCAGTCTGACTTCACATTTCCACAGGGTCATTGCACTCAGAAGAAGTCTAAAACAGCCTTGGGGTGGTTATAACCTGTGTCTGGCAGCTAATTATAGAACAGTTGGTTAGCTCTGTGTCGCTACAAAGGTCTAAAAAGGAAAAGTGGTATTTCCCCAAGAAGAACTGCATATGTGAAAATTTCTTGTTCCCATAACGTTAGGTGGGTCTGAAGACTGAGGGCCTAAATTCTGTAAGGAGGAGTACTAATGTATTTGCAGTGCCATAACTGGATCAGTGATGCTCCTGTTTTACTCAGTGCAGAGGCTCCAGCTATCTGTACTCTGTTATCACTTCATCACAAGGTTTCTGCAGATGGGACCAGTTAGATAGTCAGACTGTTTTATGTGTGCCCAGTAATGGGCTTTTCATGTTCAACAACTGTAACAATTACAGACATTTCATTACAGATGTATTTTGTTAGGAGGCCTCCCAGCCAGACGTCTCTCATTTACTTTTGGAGAAGCATTTAAACTTTAATGGTAACTTGCTATGTGAAGTAAAATGCAATTTCTGGAGAGGACTCTTGGGTCAGAGAGCTGGCCCCTGCAATTACAAGAAGCCACCTTCTATAACCCCTTTAATTTCATCAAAGCCTTGAAAAAGTTTGCTTCTGGTCTGCTCTGACTTTACTGATGGGAGTCCTAAGCTGTCATCTCTGCTTTTTCTGTTGTATTCAGCTAAGAAGATTCTAACATATAGCAACATGTATAACTACACAGTGTGGCACTTCATATTGTTTGAATTTCAGCCCATTTCTCTGACTCCTGCCCTCAAGGTTCTCTGCTGCCCTATCTACCTTGCAGCTCTTTTATTCACCCCATTTTCTGCAGCTTTTTTAACAGCTTTGCCTGTGGCATCCCAACAAATGCCTTTCAGCAGCCTTGAACAAGATAGGTTTATTAAATTTCCTTTCTCTAGAAGATCACTTTTATTGTTTTATACTTTTTTATCAGTGGTCATATTAGGGTGACCCAGTAAGTTTGGTATATTGAATTTCATCTTCTGTTCAATATAACTTGATATTGTTATTCTGTCCATATTCTTCCAACTCTGGCACAGATTTTTAACATGAGTGCCAGTATGATGGGCCTATGATTGCCCAGATCACTTTCCCTACTTTCTTGGCAGCTCCTTTCCCCCAGCATATGTCAATCAAGTATTTCTCAACTTCTTTGAAAACTGAATGTGACTCAGCAAGAAATTTATAGAAGTTACTGTTTTCTATATTGTGACATGCACTTGCGAAAAAATACGATATTAAGAGGAAATACAACATATTTCTCTGCAGAGCCCATCCAAAGACAGTTGTAAAATAAAGAGCTATATAAGAGAGGTATATAACAGAGAACTCTGGCAATATATTTTTCTGTTCTAATTACATGGACTGTAGTGTTAGATTGTGAATAATTTATGCATAAGTGTGGAGCTGTATGTGATACTGAGTCTAATCCACTAAAATGAAGAAATCATGCCTTATAAAATCTTTGTTGTGAAAATTTTGCCAGTGAATCGGAACTAAAATATTTTATGACTTTCAGGGGCAGGATTTCTAGACAAAGGTGGTTGGAAGGTGTCAGTGTTGAACTGTCTATGTGACCTCTTGGAGAGGAGATTAATATTCTCCTACAGTTTATGATATGTATATAGCTCCTGTTGCTTAATAGTTGCTTAATTCTTTAAAATGCTGAGCATTTGGGCCGTGGTACCTTTAACTGTACAAGAAGCCCTTTTTGCCTCCAGTGATATTGCTCATAAAATAAAATTAAACAGATCGCTGAGCGGAGGCAGTGGTACACAGAATTTAGCTTCTGCAATACAAGGTGCATTGAAAGTAGGCAGCTGTAACTATTCTTTGGGGAGAGAAGGTGTTCCAGTTAACTACATTCAGAGGCCAGAACTTCTGCTTTTAATTCTTCAGTGTGGAAGTTCATACTGTGCATGTGCAGAAGGCATGGGAGATCGGTTGCGGAGACATTTGCAGGAGAGTTGTGTTTCACTATCTGTGTAGAATGTAACTGTAATTTTTTTATCGTCTCAGTATTGTGTTAGTAGTGAGTTGCATAATACATCCTAATGATGGACGATCCTAATGGTGGACTAAAATTACTATATTCTCTTCAAATAGATGTCAGTACATAAAAACTGGAGTAGCAGTAAGAGCTCTCTGTAGAACATTGGCATGACTCTTGTAATGCTGGGTCTGGAAAGTGGCGCTTAAATTTGGTGGTGCTTCTCCTTGTTAAGACTGGAATAAAATGTCCAAAAAAGAGTCTTTTTTCCAGAAAGCTTTTAATGATTTCCCCCCACACTGTGGAAATAGTGATGAGTAATACCAAAATGATTATTGCTTATTGCGTAAGTAATAATTTGCTCCGGTGCAGCAGGCCAGCTGAAGGACTATGCAATGCCTTCTTTCCATACTTTTGCAGAGCTTATTTGGATTGCAGCTGTATAAAAAAGTTAAACCCTAACATAAGATGCTGATCCTACCAGCACTTACATGAGTGAAGTAAGGGCAGTGAAATTAACATGGCTGCATTCAAGTTTGTAAGACTGGGTAATGAAGTTTCCAGGGGCAACTCTTATTTTGTGAGGTATGAATACTTCAGGTACATCTAACACCCACTACACTGTTTGTCTGGGTCAGAGCTTCTCCTTCCTCTGACCATTTCATGTGTGCCACTATTCCACCTTGTATAAATACTACTTCTACTCTTCATCTGTATTTGGGTAGGTCTTATAGGATCAGTCAGCCCTTATGCCCTATTATACCAGGTACTATAAAAGTGAGAGGTGGTCTTTGCCTCTGAGATTTATAACCTAAATAGATGAGGCAAGCTTCTTAAACACTTCAGTGTTGAATGACAAAATATAGAGGGTCAAAATGCTGGGTTTGGGTAATATCCAAGTGGCTCAGTTAGTGACTCACCAGTGGGCAAGGCACTGTGCATGTCCCAGAAGGTGATATCCAGGTGTCAGTATTAGAGTCTTAGATTCACACACTACTGCTGCTGTCTGGTTTATCTGCAGTGACTTTGTCAAAAGTAAAATAGAAACTTAAACTGAGTTATATGTGATCAAGACTTATTCAGTCAGCATGAGAGACTCTGAGTTGTTTATTCTGATGAGAATTTGGGTTTGATTTTTGTTGTCTGCACAATTTTTAGTGTGAAACATGGCACAGACTTCCACATTGATAATTTGTAGCTGCACAATAACAGGTGGTGTTGAGCTGGAGGCTTTGTTACTGGAGACAGCATCACTCCTGATACCTGAGATGGTAGGGTCTGCTCTGGGAATAATTCTTTTATCTGTGGGTTTCTGATAAAAGGATCAACAGCAAAATAGTTAATTTTGACATATTTAAATGTTATTTTTTGATTTTAGAGTCAATGTTAGATTATAATGGAAAAAGCGCACGTATGTATCTGTTATCCTGAAAACTTGGGAGGATTTAATTCTTGTTTTATTGGTGGTTGTACTGTGTATTTGCAATTTGGAGTAGCTGTTAGGTTTTTGTTGGGGTTTTTTGGTTGTTTTTTTTAATGGAGTTTCTAGGTATAATTCTAAGACACATCTTGTGGGTGCTAAAATTTTAATTAAAAAGCCAAACTAGTTGGCTTCAGCTGCCTGTCCCCAGACTCAAACAATCAAGACAGAAGAACTACAAAGCAAACACTGTCAGGCAGGGTGAAGGAGCCCAGGAGAGAGAATATTGTCTTCAAAGAAAGTAAGGAATACCCTATTCTTTACTAGAGCTTATTTTGGTATTTTTGTAAAATGTAGATCAAAGTTCAGAGCTGAGCTTTTTCTAAGTACAAGACAATTCAGAAAACTTCAATACGTGATCAGCACTCATCAGAACATCTTTGTTTTGTTTTGTTTTGTTTTGTTTTTCTGTGTTCAGCAAGAGGAATACAGTGTTGGTTTTAGGCTGAGATAGTATGTGGGTGCCTTATAGTAGCTGGAAAAGGAAGATATAAGCAGACCTTGTTGAACCAGGAAGAAATTCTTCCCAGCTGTGCCTAACTGGGATAAGAAATAAGAAGAGGTGATACTAAGCCAAAGCTCTGATCATGGCATCCAACATGCGTCTCTGAAGAAGAAGCCTGCTAACCACTCCAGCTTAAGATTGATATTGATAGCTAGTAGTATCTGCTTTGAGTAATGTTGGAAAAATAGGAGACTAAAAACATAGCGCATGCCTTGGGTCAAAAAGTTGTCTTCCTTTTAACCCTTGAAGTAGAGTCCATAATGCCTGTGCGTGCACTTGCAAACCGGTATTTGAGGTGCTGCTTCCAACTGCTCTTGGACTATTGACGGTCATAATCTTAGTGGTTTTGAAGGGAAGAGAGAACCTGTGAGTTCAGCTCAATCTTAATTTGTTCACTTTCAGTAAAACACTGTATAGTTTATGTTAGATAAACTGTGGAAGCCAAGACAACTAAAATTTTTTCCTTCAGTAAGAAACCGGGTAGGTCATCTACTACTGCAACAGCAGTGTTAAATTAATTGAGAACACACTCTTTCTTGTCAAAATCTCCCTGAAATAAAATAGTCCTCCAACAAGCAGCAGCCAAAGCCAGTAATACATTGAATGAAGAGTAAGGAGACAGATTCCCCTTTTCTAGTAAAATTAGACTTGTGGAAAACTCCTGAATATTCAAGTATTAAAATATTTAACTTCTCCCCTTGCTAATTTCCAGGAGGAATTTCAAATATGATAACTGTCTTCCAGCAAACTCTTACTGACGTCACAGAGCCCTGGAAGTATGCCCCCCACAACCCAACACAGAAGTTGGACTTGAAATTTGTTTTGGCAGTACCTTCCGTGTGAGGTGGAGGGAACTGAACAGTCTCTAGAGCAAATGCTGAGCTGGCAGCCCCTCAGGTGTATGCAGACAACCTCCAGATGTTTTTTCTTAGTCAGTCTTTGGAAGGCAAAGTTAATTTTACATTTTAAAATGATTGTTTGATTGCAGACTAACAGTATGCTTCGTAAGTTATGAGTATTTAGCTAGACCAAGAGCTGATGGAAGAAGATCAGGATTATTTAGCTAACCGCTTGCTGCAAATTAATGTTCTAGCTGTTTCCATTCATACTTACATGAACATATTACCTGAATATTTGAGTATTGAAAATCACTTCATATCTTCATTCTTGTATCAGTATTAATAGCCATGCCCAAGAATTGATCTGCTGTATTGAACCATAGGTCTACGAGCCCATTATCTTGTCTTGGGCAAGAGCAAAGAGCCTTATGCAACAGACAGAAAAGAGGGCAGATGGAGCGGGATGTCTCCCTGGGCCTCTCTCAGCCTGCAACTATGGGACTTCTGAGCTCAGGTTATGTTCCTACTGGTGTGTTTCACAACACAGGGGCCTACCTTTAGTAAATTTTGTTCAACTACTTTTTAAAAGGCACCCCCTCCAGTGGCCTGATAATTTAAGTGAAAGCATCATATTTTTTGTATTGTGAAGACAATTGATGAGTCATTCTTCATTCATCTCTACACCATTGATGATTTCATAGATGCCTATTCTATTCCTCACTTACCTCTCTTCCTGGCAGAAGCAGTCCTTTTAGTTCTCCGAAGATGTCTTGGAACATCTATGATTATTCTTGTTGCTTTCTCTTTATTTTTTTAGTTTTGGTTAACTTGTCTCAAGGAAAACAAAAGATGATGTACAGCATTGAAGGTGTGAGTTCATCATAAATTTACACGGCAGCATAAAGTTGTTTTGTTTGGCTTTTTGTTCCTATCCTCACATTGGTTGCTTTTTTGACTAGCTGAACATACAAAGATAAAAATAAGATTAATTTTTAAATCTTTCTGTGTCTATAGTTTTGGATTTTGCTGTCTCCTAAACACCAGTGCATGTATTTCTGAAACAGTTCAGGCCTAGCTGCTGTGATTTTCCCTAAGACTGATGTAAGGAGATTTGACTGGATTCTCCAGTAATGTGTGTGACTCGTGCTCTTACAAAGCTGAGAATGGACAGTAATGACACATGGATTTACAGAAAAAGGTCTTGCGATGCCAAGATCCACAAGTCTTGGACAGATTCTGCTTACTTTGACAGATGTTTGGAAAAGGTTGTTTTCCCTATGCCTCTTTACACTGCAAGGACATTAACATAACTTACCTGCCATGCGTATTTAGTGAAGGGAAATGTGTGCGCTAACAAAATAAATACACTTTCAGAGAAAATTCTGTTGACAAAGTCAATATTCAAAATAAACCCGATGTCACTGGAGGCTGCATTCTGTAGTTGGTTTTCTTTCCACAAGTCTAAAAATGTTGCTGTTTGTGACATGAGTCTGTCTCTTTACTATCTGTGTGCTGCTGGATTAAAATGTGGACATGTACTTTTCTTAAATAAGTCATCATTTTTGAACTTGCCACAATAGTTATACTAAGAGTTACTGAAGTTTCAAATCTTTGGAGGAGTCCATGGGGTCTGTTCAATGTTCACTTTTAAAAGTATTTCAAAGTAAAATTTGTTTGCCTGTTTTCAAAAAAAAAGTACCAATTTAGTCTGACTTTACTCAATATTGCAAGTAGGAGAAAGGAGTGAAGTAAAACAGGGCTACTTTATGATAGCAGGTATTTCTTTTACACAGTAGTTCAGAAGTTAAAGCACTTGACCAGTCTATGGATTTTAATTCCTTTCTTGTCAGTACAGGCTGGGAGGAGATTTCCTGAGCAGCAACCATGCTGAAAAGGGGTAGGCAAAGGCATGGTTGACCTGATCTAGCATTGCGATAGCACCACTTGGACGGACTAGATCACCTTCAGGGGTCCTTTCAAGCCAACAGTTTTGTGATTCTTTACTCATTGGTGTTTTGCTGAGCATCTCTAGACGTTAGTCAGGGCCTTCTTCCTATTCAGGTTCTGAGTACCTGGGGGAAAGGGAGGAAGTTTTCTACTACTGTAGACCCTGAGGCACTGTAGATAGTGGAGAAAGGTATGCTCTTAATTTATGTCTCGTGCTGCTTTGTGAGCAGGAATACCTAGTAAAAATACTACTGAAAATTGATGCATTAGATTTTTGCCATGATTTAACCCCCTAATTAGGAAAAAATGCTGCAGGGGTTTTTTTGCTTTTTGGATGTTTTATAGATTTCTTTCCTTTTTGAACAAATTAACAGCATCTGTGGATAAGGAGCTGTTGTCTTGAAAAGATACCTTGTCACAGTCTATTTGGTTTCTCAATTTTTTTATTCCTATGGTATAGAAATCCAGCCAATTCTAAGCAAATGTACCTCTAAACTTCTACATAAACACAAGAATAAGGAACCTGCAATACCTGAGAGTAGCTTAATTTAAAAAGGAATAAATGCTTACATTTAGCTTTCTCATCAAAACGTAGCAAATAAGCTAACTATGCTGTATTTTTCTTGTTTCTGTAGACTTGCATGTAAAACATTAAGCAGAAAACCCATTAAGGAATTATTTTTTTCCTTAAAATCAATACTGAATTCAGAGTGAGAAAGATAGGATGCATCAAAGATAGAATTTCTTGAAAGAAAAATGTTTGTTATCAGACTGTGATGCAGCATTTTGTAATTTGATGTCTTCCTGGGGTATATTTTACTTATTAAAATTAATTTATAATATTATTGTTATACTTAAATTTTTTTATGTCATTGGCATAAAAGCTTCACTGACAGCAAGTACACCGATAATGATAACTGTATCATTTCAGACTGTGCCCTTCTCAAGCAATGTGAATAGCTGACGAATCATCTGAGCCATGTCTCTGGGCATTGTGCTCTTGAACAAGAGACACGTGTGGTAGTAGATCTGGGGATGTGGGCCATTTATTGGTCTGCTGTAGAGAGGAGGTAAAGGAGAAGGAAAGATTGCTAGGACCCAGTAGGCATATTGATCCAGGATTTCATAAGAAACGTAAATCTGAAATTGCTGACTACTAACTAAAGTGTGTCACCTGTTCTTTAAGCTGATCTCAGTGTCAGAGGAGCGAAAATAAGGTAATGACACCTTAGTCTTCCTTAGAGGGTACCAAAGATCATCTAGGAACTACATTCTGTTTCCATACTGGGTAAGGCACTATGTCTAGAGATAAAACAGAGCACAAGCAGATGTGGTAGGTAATTGGATAATATGATGGGCTGGAGAAGAATTAGCATAGCTTTTTCTGTAAGGAAAGCATAAGCTGAGATGAGCTATCAGCATTGAGCTTAGGTGGTATAAGGGACAGTGTCCCCCTGTGCTTGCCCTGTTTTTGCATTTTTCAGTTTATCATATGCTTCTGGCCACTTCTGGAGACAGGGCGTTGGGCCAAGATTGCTTGGTCTGACCAAATTTTAGTTATTCTTCACAGAACATCTAAAAAGGACATGAGAGTGCATTTAGAAATCTCTCCAGATATTTGTGGGGTTTTACTGAGGGACATCCTAATCAACTGTGTTCAACCAGCTGTAACGTGGACACAAATCTATTTTGTGCTAACATCAAGAACCAGAATCATAGTACTGGTCTTAGTAGGATCAATGTGCAGATCATAAGCCTTGAATCCACTTAAGAAAAAGGGGGGGGGGGGGGGGGGAAATT
>NW_010973285.1:4200848-4208358 GCF_000737465.1 Haliaeetus leucocephalus
CCGTGTGATATAGGGTGGGGGGGGGGGGGGGAGAAATTGTGTGTACAAAACCTGCAGGATTGCTTCCAGATTCTGTTGGAAGCCTTAATCTGTGAATTATAGGAATAAAATGGAAGTGATCTACTTTTCATGGATTGTGGGCTTTTTGTGGCCTATCTTCCCTTGACAAGTCTCAGAGGAGCTGCTGCTATGAGCAGAATTGAGGACTGATTGACAATGGTAGTTTGTATGCCAAATTTAACAAAATAATGGCCAAACTAATGTCTTTTCTACTTGATTTTTCTACTTCCTATTATGATAATGTATTCATAAGGAAGCTGCTACCAAAATGTGAACAGAATGCAAAAAGTCCTAATATAATATTCTGTCTTCAGTTATCATTTTTTATCAGGCACACATTTATTATATTAGAGCTCACAGAATTATTTTACAAGTGTCAGCTTGCTTGTTCAAGAGGTTGCCTGAAATTGCTAGCCACTTGAGATGGGTACATTTTGTCTTTCTCAATTCTTTTTCTCTTAAGGATGATCCAATTTTTGTGACCTGTTTGTGCTAGCTGCCCTTTGTTCCCCACTCTGTTCCCCATGACTTTCAGAGGTTTACCTGCATCCCGTTGGTTTGTTTTTCTTCCCTTACCACTGATTTTAGATTGAAACAGCAAGATTATGCTATCACTACTGTCTGTAATTGCTTAAAAATAGAGAATTATGTTGCAGGGGGGAAAAGAGTGAGAAATAGAGAAAAACCAAATCTGTGTTTTCGAATACTTACTTTTCTAATTTCTAATTTGAAACGCAAGCCAAGAAACCATGTAGAGTGGAATGAGGATGAAGGAAGAAAGATAGAAATCTTAACATCAGTTCCTGAAGCTGACTCTGATCAGACAGATCTTTGCAGCTTTGCGCAGAAGCAGTTGTAGGAGCAGACTCTGAGAACCAAACTCAAAAAAAAAACATCCAATATATTACTAACTGTGTAACTCACAGAAATTCGACTTTAGCCATTTGGTCATTAGATTTTGAAGTGCTTATGAGGACTTCTGCTGATCTCCAGAACTGCTGCCAGTGTTAGCTTTACTACAATACGTGGTCTTGGCACACACATCACACTGAAGAATATGTTGAGTTCACAGCCAGAGACACTTCTATGGCAGGTCCCCTGAAGGACCCAGTCAGGCTGGTATTCTCAGAGCACATGGGAAATGCAGGGACACCATTGGGCTGGTGCATCTGGTATATGATAGTCCATGCCCAGCCAAGCTTGGTTTCAAATGCTTCTCTCCCAGGTGAGTGCTCCCCCAGCAGCTGAAAGCAAGGTTGATGGGGAAAGGGGAGGTGGGAAAGGAAGTTAGACAGTGCTTAAAGCTCCTTTTCAGGCACGGGTTACTGCAAAAAGGAGTGCAAGGGTCATGGGTGAGGGAGAGAGTATGCAACAGGAGCCTGACTTCATCACCCAGAGGTGAGCATTGTCATGGAAGGGAAGGCTCTTATTCCCCTTGACTTTCTCCCTCTCCCTAACAAATTTTCAATTCCCCTGTGTGCAGTCACATAGCTTTAACTGGAGGCATTGAGAGGGTCTCATCCCAAGTCTGCTTGCTTTTGGGAAGCAGAAGAACCAGTTGCAGGTCTGTGAACTCTACCCTTGAGCTAGGTGCATGAAAGTACAGCAGAGCCTGCCAAACCTACGTGTCTTTGTGAATTTGGGTCCAGTTTATTGCCTCTGTGTGTAGTGTTTAAATGCTACGTGCCTGAGGGTGTGTTGTCCTGAGCTGAAGATTTGGCCCAGTTGAGTAGTTGTATGTGTGATAGCTACATAAGTAGAAGACTTTTTTTTTTCCCCCAAGGGAATTTTGAAGTTTATTGCTTGTCAACAAAATTGCATACAGTATCTGGAAGAGGAGAACCCATTATGATCATGAATTTTGCTTATACATGTGGGAAGAACACACTCAAAACTACACAATAAAATTTTCCTGACATATAGATAAGCCTTAAGTGATTAAATCATTAGATTGGGGAAATGCTACACTGCATGAGTTAAAACTAAGATGCAAATATATTGCAGACCTCCTAAATGAGTGCTAAATTAATATATTAAGGAAAAAAAACCTATGCTTATCTTAGAGTTTCATAGTGAAACTCTTTAAAACTCTTCTTATGGAGTATGCTTTAAAAATGGTTTTGTCTTGGGCTTTTTTATAGCATTAACTTATTTGAAGTGCCACATTTTAAATAACACTTTCTTAAAAACAGAAAGCATTCTGAAGTTAAACTGAAAGTTTTGCAAAACAAAAATACCTACATTCCAAACAGTCAGATCACACTTGCTTCAATCTGGAGTTGTACAACTATGGAGAGAAGATTGTTTTCAAAACATTCCAAATTCCTTTAAGGAGAGCTTGGCTCTAATTGTATTTTCTACAGTAATAAGAGCTGGACTGATTCCTAAAAATGTGGGAAAATACCACTTGTTTGCGAGGTTTATAAAAATTTAGGGCTGTACATTTAGTATATCAATATTCTGAAAAAAATTGGTTGTACTTCCCATCCTATCTTAAAAAAAAATTGTAATCTAATGCTTTATGCAAAGTATGTGTGGATGTTGGTTTTGTTCCTTTTTTTGCTTTTATTTAAGATAGAAATTTCATTATGTTTTTTTTCTGCCCAAGGAAATGTTAAAGTGAGATAATAATTCTTAGTCAAGAATCCAAATAAGCAGATACTATTTGAAACAATAAACCTATAAAATAATAAAAAGTACTAGCTTTTTTTGAATATGCTGGCCCTGGGTGTGTTTGCTTTTCAACAAAGCACAAAAAACAGATCCATGACTGTTGTTTAAAAGACCAGGACACCACTGTGGAAGGGCTGCCTTAAAGCAGCCTGTAGCTGTTAATGGAGTATTAACAGGGACACAGAGGAGAGGAATAAGAGTATTGTAAGAGTGACACCATCATATCTACAAACCATCTAAACACTTGAGGGCATGGCTTTTGGGATTACTTTTTGTTGTTGTTTGTCAGCATTGCAAAAATGCAGGGATCTTGAAAACCTGGAAACCTGAAATCTCAGCTGAACAGCCTGACATCCCAGACAAAGGGAGTGGAGATAATTCACATAGGGGTAAGAAATAAGTTGAGAAGAGAGAAGGCAGGTTTGTTTACAGCCCTTTTGTTTTGTTTTCTCTTTTGCTTTCATCTGCAGAGAAGATTTTATCTGTGCCTTCTTCATCCTTCTGCAAGTTGAATGTAAACTTGGCAAGTTTTCCTACATCACAGCTAAAGAGAAGGATGCTGTAATAATTTGCAGGCAAGATAAGAGAGCTGGATGAAAAAACTGCAGGTGGTTGTGAAGGAAAGGTCACATTTTATAGATAATGTAGAAGAAGCAAGATTTAGAAAGAGCCAGGGTTGGAGGACTTAAGAGAAGCTCAAGTGGATGATGACTTACAGATTGTGGGTGTGAGCAGAAGTAGGTTGGTGGCAATACTCACAGTGACTGAGAGAAGGTTGCAGATAGAGGTTGATGGGCCAGACACTGATCTGGAAGGGAGGTTTACCTGCTAAACACATGCATAGAGAAAAGCTGAGATTTCTGTTGCTGAAAGTGGAAAGAGGTCTGGAGTATAGAGGTATAGATGTAAGTCCTTAGTGCAGCTGTGTTTCTGGACCAAATAATTTGTTTCTTGTGATCACGAAAAAGAAGAAAAGAACAGAAGGAAATCTGGGTTTCCTGTTCCAGGTAAATGGAATAGGAAAGGTTGGTATTTCTAAGTCAGTGATACATGTGGATTGGAAAACAACACAAGATCTTTGCCAAAGTTAGAGGATGTTCTATGGAGGACCTTCTGAAGGGGTGAAGAGAGAAGTAGACAAGGTCTTAGGGTGGAGGAAATTTCTGAAAGCCAGAGTCAGACTAGATTTCAAACAATAAAGTGTCAGTGGTATGAAAGGCAGCTGGTGGGGGCATGGAAGAGGACTGTGGAGTACTGCTGAGCTTTGACTCTAAAGAGAGACATTTAGAGACTTCTGTTTGACTGGAGTGCAAAGCGAATGTGAGTTCAAAATAGTTAAGGAAGGAAAGGCATGAGACTCATCTCAGGCTGAAACTGAAGCCTGGTTACTTTTGTGGTCTTCGCAGTAGATGGCACACAGTTGGTTATTTCCACGTTGTTACCACAAGTGGAAGCCTGTGTAAAGGTTATTGATGCATTGAGGGTCTGCATTGGTCCTGGTTTCTTGGTTCCAAACACCCCAGCTGCTGGTTTTGAAAATATTTGTGATTTATACAAAGCTTATGTCACACATGTCATGAATAGGCTAGCTCTTCAAAATGCATATCCATCTTTTTTTACCAGTTCGTATGTATCTGATGGGTCAGGCTTCTTTTATGGATGCTTGCAGAGCTTGCAGTGGCTAAGTCAACAACGACGAAGCCTTATTTCTTCTAAATGGTATGTGTGTTCGACCATTATTTTCAGTTAATAAAACAGCATGACCTTACATGAACCTTAGAGATGAGCTATCCAACTCTTTCAGGCTCCCCTGGGCTCCCTAGGAAGGTGGCAGCTGGCTGGCGTGAGGGGAGCAGCTTGTAGAGCAGAGCGAGTTGGCAGCCCTCTACTGGGAGCCAGGGAAATGCAGGGCATGAGCAGCTGGGACAGCAGCAGCCCAGGTCAACTGGAAGGCACAGCAAGGGGAGAATAAAAAAAAACAACAGAACTTGACAGCAGAGGTGGCAGAGAGTGGTGCTCCCTGAAAGGGAGTTGGGAGAGTAGCTGTACTGGTGGATGAAGAGGATGAACAGAGGCAGCCGGTCAAATGAATGAATCGAGGAAGGATGGTGTCTGGAAAAGCCATGAAGGTCAGGCCAAAAGCCATCTAGCTCAGGACCAAGTCTCCAGCAGGAGCAATGTGTAGTGATCTATCCCATTTATCCTCCCAGCCTTTGCCAGCTTGTCATTTAGGGGCTTCTTGAGTCAGAGGTGGCATCTTTGTGAAAAGAGCTCTTCATTTTTCTCCTGTAAATTTGTCCCTTCTTTAATGCACACAAATTGCTAGACAGATCAAGTGATATTCCCTGTAACGGTTGAAGCTGGCAAAGAAGCATGGGGAGACTCCAAACAGAGAAAGAGCGGCCAAGTGTTAAACTGTAGAAAAATGCCCGTGGATGGGAGTTGAATGGATCAGAAGTGTTAAAAAAGTAAAAGAGAAGGAGAAAGACTGGGATAGAGTTCTGCTAAGAAAGACAAAACAAAGAAAAGAAGGGGAAGAAGAAATGGACAAAATGTTGCTGAACAGTGGAAGAGGAGCTGGACACCCTGGTCAGGTGTGTTGTAGCATGAAGAGGAGCAGGACAACTCCAAGACAGGGATGTTGGAGAACAGCTGTGGGCCTTGCGTCTCATAAGGGAGTTTAAGCAGGGCTAAGACCAGTGTTGAGGTCACACATGGTAATCCTTTTCAGGACTGCAGTTTGGCCAGGAAAAAAAGGGAAGGGATTTGAGGTTGAAAATAGTGGTATAATTGAATATGGAAATGGTACTAGGCAATGATGGGCTGAGGTATCAACCCTCACCAGTGCTATAGATGGGGAAAGCTGCACTGGAAAGAAATTAAAATGAGCCCTAGCAAAGATGGGGAGATGGAGCCAGGGGAGCACAGAGGTGCAGTGAGAGCTGGGTCAAAAAGACAGTCCTGTTACCCACTTACAAAATAAAAGGGACAGAGGTCTGAAAACTTACTACAAAGGTGAGGGAAGGGAAGCATCAGTGTGGGAGTGACTAAAGTGGAAAGAAGATACAGCGGGTAGGGAGAAGGAGCCTTTAGAGCAAAAAGGTGTCCTTAGGGACCTTGGCGTCTGTGCAATGCTTCTCAACTGGCACATCTATCCTGAGCCTTTCTAGGAGGCTGAACTCACCAACGCCTTTGCTTCACTGCTTAGTTGGCTCTAGTTGCTGCTGTTGCTCTGGAGCAATGAGGAATTATTAAAGAAGATTTTGCTGTACTAATTAGTCATTATTTTTACAGCCATTGTGTTACTAATTATTGATGATACATACATTTCAGGGGCTGTAAGTCTGCAGGCATATAGGGGGTAAAGATTTTTGTATTGGTGATTTAAAAGGGTGGAACTTTAATGAAGTGTTAAGTACATTTTGCTTAATGGTACTGCTATGATAGTGAGGTAATTGATGATCACTGATTTACATAAAAACATACAATTTAAGAAAGTACCACTGACTGTCTTTAATTCTTCAATTACTGTCTGATTCCTGTGGAGATTGCCTAGGAGGTTAGAATGATACTGGAAATAATACTCAAATGTTTAAAATGTTAAAACACTTCTTCACTGTTTTTAAGCTTTTGCTATTCCCAGATGATTAGTTTATTTATGATTCCTTTGCTTCCAACCCTGTGTCTGTTCCTCTGCTCACTGAAATCAGGGATTTTCTCACTGACCTCTTTGGAACCAGGCTTGTCTCCACATGTCCAGAAAAGTTTGTCATAAGCTACTATATTAATTGATTTAGGTTTCAGATCTGTTAGCAGGCCTTCCTGAACACCCAATCAAGTAATGAGAGATTTATTTAAATTGGAAATCATCAGCAATCAGATCATAGAATCGTTTAAGTTGGGAAAGACCTTTAAGATCATTGAGTCCAACCACCAACCCAACACCATCATGCCCACTAAACCATGTCCTGACGTGCCACATCTACACGTTTTTTGAACACCTCTGGGGACAGTGACTGCACCACTTCCCTGGGCAGCCTGTTCCAATGCCTGACAACCCTTTCAGTAAAGAATTTTTTTCTAATATCCAACCTAATCCTTCCCTGCTGCAACTTGAGGGCATTTCCTCTTATCCTATCAAGATACTCACTTAAGCCAGGAAATGAACAGAGGTATTGGTTGTGGTATCACTAATATGCAATGTCCACATGGTCAGATTCTTCTGGGAGTTAGGAAGATGTTGAATTAGTTCCTTCAGGCCAAGGAGAGATCTGTCAGACATCTGTGAAGATCAGGCACTCTTGCTGCCTCCTCGAGCTGTGTTTTGAAAGGGAAAAGTGAGACAGTCACTTGTACCCAGAGGAATTTGGGCATATGAATCCAAGGGACTGATTCAGCTTGTAAAACAAAACTCAGAACTCCAAGTCCAGAAAGGAGCATTTCAGACATACTTTTTGGTGTATCTGATGAGATTGTTTATTAATCATTCCTATGCTCAGGTTCATTATCAGACTTAATTTGAGTGTCCCATCTGTTTTTGTGCATTTCTATGAGTAATGAAGTTGAGCACCTTAGGGACTTAAAGGTTATACATGGCAATGTTTCAGATATAGCAGCGCCTTTTCTGCATCCCTGTATGGTTCTGACCCTATCGTGTCTGCATAGAGCAGGATGGGGACAAGTTCACCTACACCGGGGCTCTTGCTTTTTCTAATCCTCATGAAGCTTTCCTACTATTAGCAAAGGCAGGAACACCCTGAAACTGAGCGGGGGGGGG
>NW_010973285.1:4208368-4281761 GCF_000737465.1 Haliaeetus leucocephalus
GGGGGGGGGGTGGACAGGGAGAGGCCCTGATTTATAGGTCCTTCTATTCATGTCTTTTCTATTCCTGAGGCTAACACAGAAGCAGTGGGGTCACAGTTGTGTGGATTTGTTGTTGCTGTTTTAAAATACCCAGGCTAAGAGAAGTGGTTACCCTATAAAGGAATCCCTGTAAAGGGAGTGATAGACTTGCCTGCATCGATCTATGTCTTAGACACAGTTATTCCATCTTGGACAAAACAGCGTAATTAAAGCTGGATGTCCTCTGAAGTGGTAGAAAAGTGGAAGGCATTCATTTACAATGTCAGTTCCCTAGTAGCATTAATAAATGGATAATAAAATAAATATCTGTGTCCTAACTGTCTTTTGTGAAGAATCCCAGTCTCTTGATCAATACATTCTGGGACAGTCGGAGCTGTGCATTGTAAAAAAAGAAGCTTTTGCACTGATACTGACCCAAGTCTGTGTTTGTTTTCTTACAGATTTATCTAATGAGACTACTTTAAAACTTTTTTTTTTTTAAATCAAAGGGAAGAATGATAAAAAAATATATTTAAGGTTTTCCTATATAATACTATTGTAGTGTGAATGTGCTGTTTTTCTTCTTTGGTGAGGGGGAAGAGAGGTTGGGAGCTTTCAGAGGACTGTTTCTCTAACTTTACTCATAAGTCATGGTTGACGATGGGTGCTAACTTTCATTTCTATTCTGATACTGGCATTGTTAAATTCTGCTATGGCAGGAGCTCAAGTGGGAAGTGAAGCTTTTGTGTGAGAAAAGGAGAGGTTAACTGCACTTACATTGGGGGCAGTTTTTGCTTTGGAAAACAGTGGCAGGCTTTGTAGTTTAATCTTTTGGAGTACTGCCTGTTACCACCTTCTGACGTACATTGTTGGGCTGAGAAGAATCGATGCTCAGTGGTGCATGAAAGTCCAACATGTCAGTTGTAGCTATACATAATACCACTGTCTCTCATGCAGGCAAGGCTGTTAATACTTAACACAGTATTGTATTCTCTAAGGAAAAAAGCTAAATATCGGTAACTTAATCCATTTTGAATGTTTATACACATTTCTTTGAAAAATACTAAATTTAAGAATAAGGTAATACCTAGACAAAAGGCTCAAACTAATGAGCACCACAGAGCAAAATGCTGCAGAAGTAGGGCACCAGGATTTCTGGAGGTGTGTTGGGGAACAGTCCTGGGAATCTGCCTACATTAGGGTTTTGTTCAAATTACGAGTCTTGCACGGCGATTGCTTTAACTTGCCTATGCTAGGCACCTGGGATAACTGGTAGCAGAAAAGCAGAGAATCTGCCCTTTTGGAGATGCTAACTTGCAAATAATCCTCCATACGCATGAGGGGAACAATATTTTAAGAGTTCAAAGACGCTTTTCCTTAAGTACATGCATCTGTGGGAGGACATGTGTTTGTATTCATTCAACAGTTCAGTTGCTTAACAACCTTCTGTGGCTAATGGTCTGAAGTGAAGCAAATCAGTAGTGTGAAAAAGTGTATTGAAATGTATCAAGACACAGAAAGTATTAAGATAGTCCAACTCCTAGGAAATAGGGCAACAAAGCAGCTACAGCCAACGTCTGCTGGGTTTCTTGCAGTAGCTTTAAATTATGATGTGCTCTCATGTCTTCTGAAAATGTCATGGCTCACATGGTAGCAATGTGTTTTTCCTGAAAACTAAAGGCTATGGGTTCTGGAAAACAATTTTAAATCTGCAATCCAAACAAGTTCTCTTGTCTAAAAAGTCACTTTTTTCCTAACCAAACCCATTAAAATATTATTATTGAATATATGTCACAAGACCTTTAATACAAGGTCTGTATTACATTCAAACAAATAAGGAAATTTTTGGCCAGAAAAAATAGCTTTCTGTAGTCTTAAGCAAAACACAAGTCCTTCCATGTAACCAAGGTACTCTGCTGCGGAAAAGGGGGAAAGGAAGTGGTGTTTCTTGTTTCCTTATTTAAAACCCTACAATTTTTAGCTTACAGGCAAATAAAACAAAATTAGTAGTTTGGTAAAATATGTTCATAAATGATACACTTCAAAGCAACTAAATTAAGGCTGCTAGTCATATGCCTGCCTGCCTTTGAGAGTCTTTCATGGTTCTGTTTGATCTTTCATTCTTGCATGTAAAATGCTATCTTGTTAAGAATCAGACTGGAAAAAAATATCTGTGTTACTCTTCTTTAGCAGGCTTCAACTACAGAAGTACAAATTGGGCCCATGAGACTGACACAAGACCCAATTCAGGTAAGATGCCCCTTCAGTTTCTTGATACAGTCAAGTCAGTGTTAATGGGTGAATAAATTAAGGTTCAACCCCTATAGTTAAGTATAATGTTTTCATTTTACTTGTGCAAGGACTGTGAGATGGGTAATTGGTGTTTTGGTTTATCTGATTGCTTGAGAAAAGATCTACAAGTAAATTAACTTGGTGAACAAGGTGCTTAGATTTCCATTAACATCAAATCATTCCTTTTTATGTGTCCTGTCAATAGGAGTGTGTGTGTATGTGCATTAGCAGGGGAAAGAGCTGCCCCTCTGGATGTTAAAAACTGTTCAGTTCTGATATACCAAAGCAGAGAGCTCCATTAGAAAGTTTAGGCACTTGCCAAGTTTTGCTGAGTTTTGCACAACAGGACAGATACCTGCGCTCTTACAGGTCACCAGTCCAAGAAACCACACCACTTCCAACAAGACAGGTCGAACTTCAGCCTAACGAGCAACAGTTCTCACATGTACTTGCTTCTGTTTCTGTACATTTTGTTCCTATGCCAGTCAACAGATGCCAAGTGTTATTTTTTTAACTTATGGTGGGTGTTAGAGCTCTCAGATGATAGCAAATTAAATAGTCTTAACATTGCTGTAGTGATAACAGCATTCATTTGAATTAACTTTTTGGGTCACTTAACTCTGTAAAATACATAGACATTTAGTCACCAGTCACCTTTTCTGTTTTGCCTGGGGGTTTTTTTGCCCCTACCTGGCTATGAGAGGGAAAACCTACATATGGAAGAAATGCTGTTCTCAAGGAAAATAAATCATGTGTATATGCATCATAAAGCTTTACATTTTTATTTCTGTATTAAGCTTTCAGTCTTCATGATGACTTGATCTGATGAAACTATTTGTTTATATTATAATAAGACTGTGGAACAGTGGCTTCAGCAGTAGACCGGTCTTCAGTTTTGCAAGGAATTTCAACATAAAATTGTGGAACTCTTCACAGAAAAATGTTGTTTAGACCATGATCATCTTCAGAAAGGTGGTCAAGCAAATACTTAACAAATAAAAGTACTGTCAGTGCTTATGTCAGGATTTTACTTTGAAGAAATTGGATTTGCCAAAATATCATAGTACCAGTGTTAGCTGTTATAAGTGAAGATTTTTCATATAAGAGGGGAAAGTGGGGGTTTTTATTGTTTTTTAAAGTGTTTAACATTCTTGGTATCTTGTCAGGTGTGACTGTTATTTTGTCCCTACATTACACAAGTGAGAATCTATAGTGCTACCATAGAAGACCTTAAGTAAAGCAGAAAGCAGACCTTAAGCAAAACTATTAACTGAAGAGTTTTCCATTAAGACATTGCCATACACTAACTTATTTACAGTAAAGGGAAAACACTTTATGTAAACCCACCTCCTTTGTTTGTGGAACAAGCCACATTACCTCAGCTAATTTGGCAAGTATTGCACACATCCACGCATTTAAAAAAACTTGTGTTAATCTTTTATTCCACCTCGACAATGGAGTTACGTGTTTCTCTGTGTGGTGCAAACAGCTACTGAATATCACATTTTAAATGTCTATTTGTGGCTGCTTAATCATGTTCCCAATTGTCTGATAAGTCAATTCAGTTTGTTAAAACAATTGCCACTGGGGCTTTTCTTAGTGATGTTCATTTTATTCTGGTGTGTGTTTTATGCTGTCATGGGACACCCGTGCCAACCTCAAAAAGGCCCATATTTTTTGTCTGAGAGGTGACCTTACTTGTGACTGTGACCTGCCATAAGCCATTTAATAGATTCCTCACTGGACTTTGTGACTGTCTGTGTTGGAAGACAAATCTGGTTTGTTTTCTACTAGATCATGACCCAGGCGCTGCTGGCATTAAGGGGCAAGGGGAAGAGTCCCAAGCAAACCTACGAGCTCCAACCCTCCAAACACCCTCCACATATGCAGCTTGCACATCTGCCCCAATTTTGTACCAAGGCTTGCAAATAGGCATGGTTTGGTTCTGAGACCTTAGAATTGACCATGATAAATGTGCTTTCTCCAGAAGACACAGGAGAAAGGTGTTTTTTATAAATGTTTAGTGCACATTAAAAAGCTGTCTCATCCTTTTGCAGGAGTGTTTACCAGGGCTGTGTCTGCCGTTCAAATATTACATTTTCTCACCTCTTAGGACATTCATTTGCCATCATCTCTTTCACAGCATTGACATCAAACTCCATTTCTGTTCTGATGATGGTGATCTACTCTGTTGAGTGGCAAACAAAGCACGATGATGCACAGCATTTTACTGTTCCCCCATGCCAATTTGTGGTGTAACAAGAGCTCCTTTCCAACTTAATTCAGAGCCACTATGTGTTTCCACCTTAAAACTCTTTTACAATAACATAAAAATAATTAAGTAACTTTATTTTTACTTCTGAAGTTGCTGTTTGCAATTTTCTCAGTTTCATTGTGGTACCCTATGTGTCTGTACTCAGCTGGTGTCTCTTGTTTTATTTTGAGCTCTTTAAAGCAAATCTCTGTCCGTTTTCTGTATTTGTATGACAAACTGGGAACAAGACATGCAATAGTTGTGCAAAGCAAATACTTAGAAAGATGGTAAAAATTCCAATACATCACTAAAAAATGTAAAGGTCTCCACACGAGAAGTCCACAGTACTCCTAAACCAGGGCAGCAGTCAGTAAAATGATCTTTTTTACAGTAACACTGACAAATTATACACCAAAAAATAGCTACATGATGGTTTTGCCAGGAAACACAGGTTGAATTCAAGCTTTTCCTTGATGGTGTTGTTTATATGGTTTGTTATATTTTTATCTTGACTTTGAGAGCGTATCTTACAATATACTTCTAGTTACATTATGTTTTGATGGTTTATAGTAAGCTTCATACAAATGTTAATGAAAAAGCATGGTAGTAATACTTTAAAAAAAACCTTTTAAAGTTAATATTCTCAGAAGGATTCATACACTGGTAATTAGCTACCAGTGGGAGATGGGGTGGTTTAATTAAGCTCCATTATTTTACAGCTGGTAAATGATTGCATTTTGCAATCCTTTATTTCCAAACTGGGAATCTTGCAAAAAGATACCAAAAATGTGCCACAAAAAAACAGTTTTCTGAACCATATTGTACCGATCAAACTAGGAATGAAATAAAACTAATAGCAGCTGGAACCAAACAGAAGATTGTATCAGAGTAGCGACTTTACCTGAGTATCCACAGACAAAGTCTGCAGCTCAGCCATGTCAAAGCTTTCCAACACTTCTATGGCTGGAAAAAAATCAGGGATTAGGTAGAGTGACAACAGTTACCTTGGATGTTAAGTGTCAGTAACCCAAATCTGCTTATTGTTAACTGCAATTAAAAATACTCTAATAAATTGAAACTTAAGTTATTTCTTAACATTTATGGAACTTCTGAGCATATAATTTTCTTCTGCTGTTTAATGAAACTTCAGCTGGTTATCCTGCCACAGTCACATTAATTGATTTGTTCATTGTTTAGAATTCTACAATCCAGACAGCTCAATGTAAGAGAAAATTTATGGTCATCTTTTCTAGCTTCCAGACTGATGGTGTTGAATTTCACATGGTGACAGCACAGCTGCATAGAGGAGCACAGATAAAAGGTCATTGACCTTTATTTATGGGCATTTGGGGCAAAACTTTGCATATTTTGCTCAGACAGGTTGTTTCAGTGAAGTCAGGAGATGACTTTTATTTGTGAAATGAACAGGATTTTGCTTTATACATAGGTCATTCTCTGGCTGCTGCCTTTCTGTGCAATTTGAATAGCTGTGGATAAACTTTTGACTTTCTGAGGCCTTCCTTCTTCACAGCATAGTTGCACTAAATTAACCTTTTTCTTCATCTGTCACAAAGGGTGGCATAGTTAGTGATCAGTTGCTATGGTAAATATGTCCAAATTGTGAAGGGGATTTTCTACATGACTTGTGTTCCTAGCTGTGTAATTTGTATGCTGATAATAATAATGTATTACAGGGCAAGGATGAAAAATTTGCTCTCTCCTGAAAGCACTCTTTCTTTCACACAAGAAACAAAAAAATACAGCTCTTTTCAGCCTGTATTCTGTGTGTCAGTTAGCAAACAGACTTCCTACAGCATCAATTTGATTTTCAGAACAGCGCCTCAGCACACATCCTACCTGATCTTGTGTGAGCGGTTCCTTAAGTGTTCAGCTGAAATTGTCAAAACTACCTCATATATTTACATAATTAGGGACAATTTATTGGGTAAAAATTGTGATGTTTGAATCAGTTTTTTTTCCTCTACCCAGCCCTGTCCATACCTCCTTGTCTGTTGTTCTTTTCAGTTTTGAAAGAATATGGGTTAACTCAATTTTGGTTTATGCCAAAGGAGAAATAATGAATAAAACTGTGTTATGTTAATTGTTTGTCCCTGAAGAGCAATAATTGAGGCAGTTGCATTTCAGACGGTTCATTACAATTAAAAGTGTATGTAGCTGGGGTGGCCTGATGAGAGTGGCAGTGATATTTGAACACCTACCCACCAGCTCTAGGTGGCTGCTGATTCAGTTTGAAAATGAGTTAGAAGAGACGCATCACCTGGCAGCTGGTTTTGTCCTAAATATCAGTCATACACAGTTAACTATTGGTTATCTATTGATAATCACTCAATCTATTAAGAAAGTTGTGCTACTGCATCAGCGGTTTTACAGTCTGTAGTTTGATCTTCCCACTTTCAAAGTAGACTCAATCTTTCATACAGCAGAAGTCTTTGTTACAATTTGCACCATGCAGAGAACTATTTTATATGTTTAATGTGATGCCACTGTTTTGCATGCTTTGCAGGTTTTGCTGATCTTTGCAAAAGAAGACAACCAAAGTGATGGTTTCTGGTGGGCTTGTGACAGAGCTGGATACAGGTGCAATATTGCCCGGACTCCAGAGTCAGCACTTGAATGTTTCCTTGATAAGCACCAGGAAATAATTGTTATAGATCACAGGAACTCCAGATATTTTGATGCGGAAGATATCTGCAGGTAACCTAAAGAACCTTATGCTTCTTTTGAACTTCAGAATATATTGTACAAAAGCAAACCTCCTAATTAAAAAAAAAAAAACAACCCAACAACAACAAGCAACCAAAAAATGAACCACCAAAACTATAGTAAAATGGAAGTTCGGGGATTGAGGCCAGGAGGTTTGCCTACATCTGCAAAGGGAGAACAATATGAAGAATACACTTTTGGTGAAGCTGAATCATAGAATTGTCTCTTTAGGTCATGGGCTTCTACCAGAGCATAAGCCAGAGCTGTTGTGAAACTATTCCCTGCTGTCTGTGCCTGCTTCTTTCCTGGGTTACTGCTGCAGCCAAGTCTGAAGGTGCAGGGCTTCAAAGGAATGTGTGTGCTTGTCCACTGGGTCAGGCACTGACAGCTCTTCACAGAAGTTCACATCACTCTTCTGGTTCTGTCTTAGCATCTTTAAGGTTGCAAGCACTTAGTGTTGGGACTTTTTGCTAAAATACAGTGTTTCAGCTGAAGCATACATTTTGTACCATACACCATGCTGTGCTTCTCAGTCCATCATGAGATGGAATTTGCCACGTTTATGACAACGAGCATTTTAAAGCCTAAATACTTGTGCTGATGGAAGTTCTTCTAAAAGACCGAACAAATAAATAAATAAAGACTGTTTATTCAGGACAGTGTGACATGATTGAAAAAAGTTACCTTTAGCTAGTAAAAGGTGAACAGAGTGTTCTTTTGATAGTTGGTCATGTTTTTTTCAGTTTCTCAATAATATGTAAAGTGGTAAAATTTTGTTTATTCAGCATTTCATAAATTATAGTTGATCATATACATTTGCTATACCCTTTGTTCTTAATTGTGTGCCCCAAAAGCACTTCCCACCCTCTAAAGAAAATTTTACAATATCTAGTAGGACGATGGTAAATATGGGAGAAGGTAGTGGAGATTCTTGTTTAAATTAGCAAATGGGTATTGAAAATGCATTGTATAGACTGACCTTTCTCAATCCATGCATTCGGGGCAGTCTGCTGCAAATAAGCTAACAGGGCAGACTTTTGCTAGGTTATAAGAGTGGATTTGAAGAGCTGCTGTTCATGCCCTGTGTTTTTGGAGCTCTTGCTTCTTCACTGTGTTGAGCAAAATCTGAGGAATCTGGTAGCAAAATGGAAATGGATTTTCTAACTGGGGATAGGTAGGTTTTGGCAGTGTGATATCCTATTTCCTAGCCTCAATGGTGTCTTTCAGTCCTTGTTTTCATTTATATTTTCTCTGAAGATACTCAGAGTAACATTGAGAAAGCATGTGGTGTAATTGAGAAATTTTTTTTCCTCAGGTCTATTCGTGCCACAAAACCATCAGAGCACACTGTAATACTTGCTGTGGTTCCACGAGCGTAAGTATTACTGTTTTGTGAAACATTTTTATTTTATTTTATAAGAATGTTATGTATAATAGTTATCTAAAACCAGAAAGTTTCTTACTAGCAAACCTTACAGAGTAAGTTTAATATTACTTTATCTGAAAGGGGTTAGTCATGTGTTATGTGGCCTGTTTAAGTATTTGATAACTTTCCATTTATGTAGGCTAGTACTATCCCTATCACCTTCAGAGGATCATAATGTAATGGCTTGTATACTAAAAAAAAAATAGAAAGCTATGTGTTGGTTTCTAAAAGAAAAAAATAGAAAGCTATCTATTACTTTCTAAATGAAATAACTAGATCAAATAACACACTGTGGTTATTAGGGAACTGGGTAATGGAGTAAACTTCAATCCTGTTGGTACTAAACTCACCAGAATGTTGCCCTGAAATCCTTATTCAGTAACTCATGCCACATGTATTGAGGTAAAATTCTTATTGTCTTAAATACATTTTTATCAAATACCTTCAAAAAAGAGACCTTTCTTGTCTTTGTTAAAACTCCTGCACACTACTGAATCCACTCCAATTTTATTAATTTCCTAGCTGAATTAAAATATTAGGAAATAAATCAGCAGGAGAAGAACTATTCCTGCCAAGATTAGAAAATAGACTGTTTGCTGCTGAGCAAGACTTTACAACTTGCTTCACCTTTTACTTAATAACAATTTTTTAGATTCTTTCTCATAGAATTCCACAGGATGTCTTTTATACTCTTCATGCTTTCATTTTGGAATGCCCTTGTGTGTCTGTGAAGAGACACAGGACTTCTGTAGAGTATCTGTCAGGTTTGCTGTAGGAATAACTATGAGGATGCAGTAATAGCTGCAAATACCTATAAAGAAAACTATAGTATCAACTTCTGTACTAGTATAATTTTATGTATATATTTTTTGCAAGAGTGTTCTCACTGCATTCATTATGTTTAGGTAACTATGTCAAATTGGTACCACCTAATTCTTAAATGTTGTGTGACCATACAACACACCAATTTTGTTTAATATCTTTATCAGTGATCTGGACAAGGGGATCGAGTGTACCCTCAGTGAGTTTGCAGATGACACAAAGTTGGGAGGGAGGGTTGATCTGCTTGAAGGTAGGAAGGCTCTACAGAGGGATCTGGACAGGCTGGACCGATGGGCCGAGGCCAGTTGTATGAGGTTCAACAAGGCCAAGTGCCGGGTCCTGCACTTGGGTCACAACAACCCCATGCAGCGCTACAGGCTTGGGGAAGAGTGGCTGGAAAGCTGCCTGGTGGAAAAAGACCTGGGGGTGTTGGTTGACACCCAGCTGAATATGAGCCGACAGTGAGCCCAGGTGGCCAAAAAGAACAATAGCATCCTGGCCTGTATCAGAAATAGTGTGGCCAGCAGGAGCAGGGAGGTGATCGTCCCCCTGTACTGGGCACTGGTGAGGCCGCACCTCGAGTCCTGTGTTCAGTTTTGGGCCCCTCACTACAGGAAAGACATTGAGGTGCTGGAGCGTGTCCAGAGAAGGGCAACAAAGCTGGTGAAGGGCCTGGAGCACAAGTCTTATGAGGAGCGGCTGAGGGTACTGGGGTTGTTTAGTCTGCAGAAGAGGAGGCTGAGGGGAGACCTTATCGCTCTCTACAGCTGCCTGAAAGGAGGTTGTAGTGAGGTGGGAGTTGGTCTCTTCTCCCAAGTAACAAGCAGTAGGATGAGAGGAAATGGCCTCAAGTTGTGGCAGAGGAGGTTCAGATTGGCTATTAGGAAAAAATTTCTTCACTGAAAGGGTTGTCAAGCACTGGAACAGACTGCCCAGGGAATTGGTTGTGTCACCGTCCCTGGAGGTATTTAAAAGATGTGTAGATGTGGCGCTTAGGGACATGGTTTAGCAGTAGACTTGGCAGTGTTAGGTTAATGGTTGGACTTGATGATCTTAAGGGTCTTTTCCAGCCTAAACGATTCTATGATTCTATGATTTTGTTTTGTAGATCTGCTGACCAAGAAGAGACTTCTGTTCTTCCCCTTCTTAATGCAGGCTTTGATAGGGTATGTATAAATTACATATTTAATATAGTAACCATGATTGCTTCGTAAATCACAGCCACTTCTACTTCCTCAAATTGAAAACTATACATTTGCTTCTGTCAAAAATTTGTTGATGAAAAACCAGTGGCAGTTGGTTGGGTATTCTTTTCTTTTCAACAGTGTATCCAAGAAGCATATGAAGTAAGAGAATCTGTGATCTAGCTAATCCTTCCAGCATAAGCAGGAATACTGAGATTAACTTCTTGCCATCTGGGTGGGTGGTGGGTGAGTGGGTTTTGTTTATGACTGCATTTAGAAAATTATTATGGGGGACCCTGATTAATGTATGCTGCATATTGCAGCATGCTAACTAGTCACCCAGCCATCTCTGTGTGTCTCAGACTGGTGGGATTCCTCTTCTAAAGGCACTACAAGCCTAGTCCATCTCCTCCTGATGTGAAGAAGGTTTTTTTTTTTCCCATGAGGTCTGTTGTGTTGGCTTGCACCTGTTCTTCTCAAGACAGCATTAGAGGCTCTCCTGTACAGGCAGCAGAAGGGAAGAGAACTGTTCATACTGTTTCTCAAAATAGCTTTGTAGGAGAGAGCAGAAATGCAGGAGTTCTCAGCTCTGAAAATCTAGGTTCAGTTACTTACCCTCTTCCAGCCTTTGTGTGAGTAGGTTTGGATGGATATTAATGTTACGTTAATGTAATATAAATCAGCTGTAATACTGAAGTTAGCTGTTCAAAAGGAAGGTTTGTATTGAAGAGGTAGAAGAACATCAGTGGACACTGTAGTTAGGGAAAATGAACTAAATGTAGTTAGGACAATTAACTGTAGGAAGGAAAACCAGAGAAGGAAGGGAGTTAACCCAGGCAGAATCTCATGCTAATATGCTCATACTGAGTCTAGTGTCTGAGCTAGCTCATATTTAGCCTGAGTTTCTTTACAAAGCAGAACATGCACCAGAGTAATCATTTGTAGATCACCTCCAAAAAGAGGTAATAGATCTTGCCTCTCCGGCAAGTGTACTGTGGGAGCAAAAGCATTAAAGGCAAACGCATTTCTGAAGCACTTAGATGCTCCAAAAATTGGAAAAGTTGAGACTAAAAGAAAGGTCAGCCCAAGAATGCCAGTGCTTTCTTAGTGTAGTTTTCTCCATATCTCTCTCTCTCTCTCTCAAAAAAAGTTTAATATTTTTCAAAGAAATCTTTATTTCTTCTCAAGTCTGGTGTTTCATTTAAAAACAATGCAGGGCAATATGTTTTGCGGGGTAATTATAACTGTAGGTGTAGTACCGAGTAGAGACAGAGGAGACACTGTGCAGCTCTGAGACACGTTTCAGTGGCACACTGTCTGCCTAGGAAAGTAAAATCTCTTTGCACCTACCTGACAGCTGTTTTAACCATTCCCTCTAGCTGTCCCAAATTTATTAGAGAGCTTTCATGATATAATAATACCCTACTGGAATTATTTTCAAGCCTTTAAAACACATCTGATGTCAAAGATCCTTTTTTCACAGTGGGGTGGACATAGGAATTACTTCTGCTTGGATGGGGTCAGTAGGGACTAAATCCATTAACAGAAAAAAACCACACACACACAAAGATTTCAAAATACCCTTCTTCAAACAGAGAGACAATATTTGCAGGGAATCTCTTCCTCAGCAGCAAAATGAAGTTTATTTTTGGAAAATCATATCTGTTCAAATTATAAGTTTCTCTTCACTGTTTTTATTTTTACAGTTCAGTCTTTCTGGTAGCTTTATTTTGCATTATCACTATTCATTGTATCAGCATTTGTCCTATTTTTGCTCATCATCTTCCTCCTCTTCCCTTGGCAAAACACTGAATGCAATCACTCTGTCTGGTGATGGCTGTCTTCTAAATGCATCTCTAACTTGATTAGTAAAGAGTCTGAGCTTCTAGCCAATTCATCTGTTACCTTTTTGTAGAGTTTTGTAGACAAAACCAGACTTTTTACATCAGGTTTGGATCTAAAGATTCCAAAGGACTCCTTTAATCCTTTTGGGGGGCCATACTCTTGCAAATAACCATAAATTTTTTTTGTGCAGTGAATAGCTGATTATTCTGCTTTAAAATATTCTATTGCCTTCATGTGTATTTATGTTAGAGTAATATCTTTCTAAGTTTATGTGTGCCTATACTATACATTGTAAGTAGTCCTAAAGAAATCACTTTTCGTTTCTTCTAATGAAATCAGTGCTGACTGATCACTATCCACATCTGGATCACTATGATCACTAAAAGATCTTACGAACAGAGAGATTTCAGGACTCTTTTCTGTTAATTCTATACATCCCTTTGGCATTTTTCTTTATGCTGAGTTATTTCTGTTTTTTCTTCCTCCTTCTCAAAAAAGTCTGTTTTATTATATCTTCTGATTTTTTCCCCTGTATCATTAACAGCTTTTGTATTTGTGTATTAATGGTGTTGTTAATGCAGTACATTTATTATGCTGACTTTTTTTTTCCCCCTCAGCCTCGTGAATCTAATAGTGATGGCCTACTTAGGATGGACTAATTTAAATAAATGATTTGGCTTCCTGACTGATTTTTAACTATGATTTAAATTAGACAACAGGGGACCTTAATGTTTGCAGTTACTCAATTACAATCTTGTCTTGCTTTTGAATTTTACTTCTTTTCCTAAACAAATGTTGATTCTCATTGACCGGTTACTATTAAAACTTTCTGGTTTACAGCAAAATAAATCTTTAATATTAAACCTAGTAATTCTTGTTAAGCAAGAAGACTGATGCATTCCTACTAGCTGATGACTCTTGTGGCTTGTGTCAAGTTCTGTACAGGACGACAGTGGGATCCAATTACAAAGAAGTAAAATGTAATTTAAGAATATATGTTAGTTAAATCAAAATGTACTGTATAACTACTAAACTTTTTTAAAAGAAAGTATTGCTGTCTGCCTTCTAATATTTGAGAGATAATAGATCTTTATCTTCTTGTGCCTCATTTAGATGTACAGATTAGAAAAAGGAAATGTTTCCTGCTTTTTTCAGGTCCCAGTTGATTTCTCAGCTCTCAGTGGGCCAGTGAATGAATGGCATTAGTACTATAAACTTAAATAAAGATATTCTGTGCATCTGCAGAAGACTATACAACAGTTAAGAGCAGGGTTAGCCCTTCAACAAGCTGCAATTCTTGGTTCTTAGCCAAAGATTTGTGCTGAGATAGTAGTTGATTTTTGTCAATAAACAGTAGTGGTTAAATTTTGTCAGTAAACAGCACTACTTTAAAATTCAGTTTATAAAGAGCTTTAGTATGTTCTAGTAAGTTCAGTTTGTAAAATAGGTTGCCATCATTGCTAAATTGTATATTACTGATAGATTTGGTTTTATATTGTTTTAAATTTACCACAAGCATATTTGAATATTTAAAAGAGCACCCTAAAACTGAAAACCTAAATCTACAGTGCTGTAGAAGACAAGTTTGTCTGCAGACAGTTTGTTATGCAAAAACACATCACTTGCACCTTTGCTTCTGCCAACTTGATATTGTGTCTTCTGGTTTTCCATGCATTCACTTAGTGTGTGAAATAGGAGTTACAGAAATATTTTAAGATTTTAACATTAAGGAGTGGAGCAGACCCATGTCAACAGTTATTTTTAATTTTACTTTTTTACATTTTGCTGGCAATTTAGGATTAAGCCATTGGTCCCCAAAACACAATTTTTCATGCAGTGGAGAGGTGTAGATTTCTTAAAAGCCGTTCTTTGTTCCTTGGAGGTTTGAGTGCTGCCTCTGACTCTGCATGTGGCTGTGCTGTGAGAACTAATGACAACACAGGGTGTTTTCTGTAAAAACTAGAGTCAGTGCATGTATTTCTAAAGGAGTGGTTTAGCTCTTCATAGCAGAAGTTTACTAATGAGTAGTAAACTTTAACTGAAGTCAGAGAATCTACTTCTTTTGTATCAACATAAAGTTTCTGATTTCAGCAGGACCAAGCACAAGACCTTTCAGCTTACTACCTTTGCCTAAAAAAGAGAGGACATTCTCTCTCATCTGGAGTATATAATAGTTTGGTTTCTGCACTTCTGAATTCACAGTGACAGCTCAGTGAGATTACTTGTGGAGCAAAGTTAATTCACCTTCTGAGCTTCAGCTGCAATATTTGCTTGAAAACAAATGAAATGCCAAATATCATTAATTATATTTTTTTCTTTTTTTAGCATGAATGTTTTATGTCTCTATGGTATTCCATTTCTATTCCGAATTAATGACAGATGTTCGAAATGAAACATCAAGACAATACTTCATGGTTTTGTGTGAGACTGTGTTTGGGTTTTTTTAGATTATCTGTTTCTAACTGGGTTGCTAAAACCAAATGGGAAAATTCACAGTTGAGGTTTTAGCATATTTTCATACTTGCTTTGTATTTAGATAGCCATGTTTTCTTAAGAACTAGAAAATCATTCCTGGGGAAAAGATGATTACTGAACACAAAAGGTACCACTACAGCTTTTTATTTCTACAGAATTACAGGATGGTTGAGGTTGGAAGGGACCACTGGAGGTCATCTTGCCCAACCTCCCTGCTCAAGCTGGGCCACCTAGAGCAGGTTGCCCAGGAGCATGCCCACACAACTTTTGAAGATCTCCAAGGATGGAGACTCCACAACCCCTCTGTGCAACCTATGCCAGTGATCAGCCACCCTCACAGTAAAAGAAGTGTTTCCTGATGTTCAGAGGGAACCTCCTGTGCTTCCATTTGTGCCCATTGCCTCTGGGCCTGTCACTGGGCACCACTGGAAAGAGGCTGGCTCTGTCTTCTTACACTCTCTCTTCAGATATTTATATACCTTGATGAGATCCCCTCTTGAGCCTTCTCTTCTCCAGGCTGAGCAGTCCCAGCTCCCTCAGCCTTTCCTCACAGGAAGGATGCTTAATCACCTTCATGGCCCTTTGCTGGACTCATGCCAGCTCTCTTTATAAGGTTAGAGTTTTAGGTGCAGGAACAGAAATAACAGTTTAAAACCATTCCAATCTATTTCATGCACTCTTGATTTGTCTTCCAGCAATTCATGGAGAATAGCAGCATAACTGCTTGTTACAATGAACTGGTTCAAATAGAACATGGGGAAGTGCGATCTCAGTTCAAATTACGGTATGTAGAAGTGTAAGAAACTGCAAACAACAACCACTTCGTCTACATAATTGTATCAGGTTACTTTCTGCTTCTTCCCAGCTACGCATATATGTGCTTTGCATCTGTATGTTAACTAATATACTATACCCTTATTTCCTTCTTCTGTTGTTTTGTAAAGGAGAAATTTAAGTGCCTTAGTCTGGTACCCTCAGAAAGCTTGGTCTGTCTATGTTTCGTTCACTGGTGGTTTAAATGACTGCTTTCCTTAAAGCAAAATGCAGTACATGTCCTTTATTCTGATGCTTGCTTGTTTCCCATGTCTTGAAGTGCCCATATTGAATTTGGCAATGTTATAGCAGCCATTACTACCAGCATTACAGTCAGGGTAAGATCCCTTAGCAGAAATATTGCAGAACGATGACTTCAGCTGCAAATTTACATGATGGTAAAACTTCATGAAGTCATTCTTGATCTCATGCGTGTGAGATTTCATATTTGATAGCTTGAGCTGAACACAATCTTGATCCAGCTCTTCATACCCTGAGTTTTTTCTCTTGCTTGGGCAAGACTTGGCGGACCACGAGCACAGTTTTTTATCTTGGTGAGAAATTAAATTACTTTCATTCCCTTATCGCTTTTTCTTTAATGTGACTAATTTTGTATTTAATACAGGTGCTTATACATGCATGTAAATATGTTTGCAATACAACTATATGGAAAAAAAGCACTTGAAGTTGAGTGTCATGCAGAGAAATTGTAGTTCCCTGGGTGTCATAAATTAATTCCAGTTCCATCTACAGAAAATACTATCACTTCTTTGCAGGTTTCAGTGTCTCTGTTTAAGAAGTAGATTTTTCTAAGGTTTTCTTTGCAAACTGATTGCAAAGTAACTTCATGTTCAAGTGACTATGTGTTTGTGCATGCAGAATGCAACCACAGTAAAATTTCCAGAGAAAAAAAAATAGAATTTGGGCTCGCACAATTTTTAATAGGTGTTTTGCAAAACTCAGCAGGAAAATAAAGCAGCTATGAAATTTTAGAAGTTAATTAGGCGTTACGGTAGTTCTGACTTGGTTTGTTGTTCAGTTGTAAATGTAACATGACATGAGTGACTTCTGAATTAAGTCAGCATATATCAGAAACATCAGTGTTATATAGAAAGATTAAACTGTCATTCATACACACAATGCTTGCAGCTTACGTTTCATTTCAAGAACTAAATGCAAGTATAGTTTGAACACCTCTACATGAGTAGTATCAATTATGAATGCAGATAATTAAAACTCCAACACAGGGAGCATGATTCATATTGGCTACCACATTTTTCTGCAACTTTATTTATAGCCATCACCAAAAAAATCTTAGAATTCATTAAAATTGGAAGGAAACAATGTCAGTCCCCAGCAGCACTTCATCTACTGACAGTTCTTTTATCCCTATTGTTTATGGAAAAAGCAGTATACCACCCACTTGTAATTCTGCTTGCTTTTGCTCTCTTGAATGCAGTTACATAAACTGTGAGCCTACTTCCTTTTAATTTATGTAAATAATAACGTTATCTAAAATTTATCCTGTGTTATCATGTCTTTTGTACATTGATAATATACATTATATATATTTATGTGTATATATATATTCATATCACCTCTGAACATGACTGTTTTGGGAACTCTTGGCAGCATTGCAAAATACTATGAAAAAAAAAGGTGGTATTTTGGGGTTTTCTATCGCCATTGCCAGGTGCAGTCCCAGAATATCTAAGTAGTTTAAAGAGTTTAATAGATGCAGTCCCAGAATATCTAAGTAGTTTAAAGAGTTTAATAGATGCAGGCCCAAGATAGTTACATAATTAAATACCCCTTGCCATGTAATAAACACACCTAGTGCTTATAAGCAACATTTGTACTAACATCTGGGCGCATGAAGTAGCCTTTTAAAAGATAAACTTTCTGAAGAGGCATATTTGTAACTTGGAGAAGCTGATGTCTTGCAACAGAGGATTTCCCCCTACCTTTGCCTGATTAGGCAGGTACTCTAAATGAATTTTCCATTAAAAACTGAACAGAACTAGTGTTTGGTAATGTTCTTTGGTTATAATTTGTTTTCATCATGTGGTTTAATTAAGTGGGGAAAAAAGTGTTGCACTGTATGTCTATCCCACTGGGTCTCTGATCTTTTTGCTGTCTCAGTAGGTCTTCTTTACAGCTTTGTAAAAGTGAAAGGGAAGAGAAAATATTTTCAGAAAGTTAGTCAATGGAATTAAAACCAGGATATTTCAGGTGTTCAGATACAAGAGAAACATGGAGAAAAAGTAAGACCAGCCCAAGAAAGCAGTATATAAGGTCATGTCAGTGGTCAGAAGTGTCTTTCCATTCCAAGCGGGGACTCCGCTCCTCCATGTACCTGCTTCTGGTTTGAAGCTTGGTTGGACATCTGTGGGAGGTGTGTATTAATCAAAAAGGATATGGGCCATTTAAGCTTGTAATCTTGCTGGCTTGGTTGCCAGATCAAATGAAAATACTAAGGTTTGAATAGTGCAAACATAGCTGTGTGTTTTCTTGCAGAAAGTTTATGTAATGACATTTGTTAGCAGCTGGTGTACCAGACAGACATCTATCACTGAGATAAATTAGCTGTTTCACACAGCACAAAATCACACTTTGGAGCTGGCTTGGACTGCTAGAAAATCACTTGTAAAATTACATTGGAAGCTCCTTTTATTGTATGAGCTGAAATACTGCTTTCGTCTTCTGTACACAAGACTTTTCCCTACAAATCTTAATCCACTTGGCTGTGTGTCTATGTCTCTGTGTATATCTCTGGGTGTATCCTATTTGGTTTTGAGTTACTTCCATGATGAGCAGAACTAGCGATGTCCCGTACTTCTTAATTCTCTAGTCATCGATATTAATTCAAACCCCACTATGCAGACTAGGAGCAAGGTGTTCATTTTAGGTAATAACTGTATACAAGAATGTTCATGCATGGTGCATTTATGCTCCCTGCAATGAGAGGTACGTAGAGGATAACTAGTTTGTGTTTAGTCCAAATCAAAGATGAAGTACTGACATCTATCAAAGCAAGTATGCCTGAGTTGTTTCTTTTAGTATGTGCTCTCTCTATATATAATTTTTTTTTCTTTATAGTATTAGAAGCCTGCATTAATGTTAATCCCACCCTGTGTAAATCATAATTTAAGCAATTTAAACTTTGTAGCAAGAAGGTAAGGTTTTTGTTTTCCTGCATTAGTTCAAGGACAGCCCTGAAAAAAATGGGAAACAAAGATCATTTTGGCCCTTAATAAAGATTGGAGTGTATGGAAATCAAGTCACTGCATTATTACTTGGAATCAGGAAAATTGATATTTTTCTGACTAGGACTTTGAGAGGGCTTAAATTGTTTCCTTTAATTATGTCGTATTACAACTTCTTTCATAATGCCAATCTATTTGCTGTATTAAAAACTTTGTATATATCTGCTGTGGTGATTTTTGTGTTCCCTGTCTTTAATGATCACAAAACTTTCTATTCTGACGTAACAGCCATTTGTTATTTTTACTGCTAATTATTAGTTCCTGCTGTCTAGAGCATGTTTGGAGAAGGAAGTATACTATTAAGGTGCTACAATACCCATGAGCAATTTTACAATGTGATCTGCAGTAAAAACACGTTAACAGGGATGTCTGAAGCTGAATATCCTGAAAAAAGTAATAATGGAGATAATTACATAGTTTAGTCAAAACAACATGCTACTTTGTGATTCATCTACCGATAAGTACAATATAATAATGTATTTTTAGTGAGCAAAATGTTCTAACAATAAAACTAATGTGAATCATTTACTAATTTCAGGGCTTGTAATGCAGTCTTCACGGCATTAGACCATTGTCAGGAAGCTATAGAAATAACCAGTGAAGATCATGTCATTCAGGTAGGGGTGGGGAGGGGAAGTTAACTATTTTGTAGAACTTGGAGAGAGGAACTCCAAGGAGATCTTTGCTCAGTAGTTTCTGTTCTATTTCAGTATTTTAGTTTTCAGTGAAGTAATGTTGCTTTTGGTAAAACCAGCATGAAATCTGTAGCAGAACTATATAACTTGTACAGTAAAGAGGTTTGCTCTCTTTTTGTGCCTTCTGATAACAGTTTACATACCACCTTTGGGTTCAGCTTCTTACTTGAATAAAATGTTTCACCATTACATAGTATTTTTACATGAAAAACACTGAATGGTAGAGATGTGTGCTTATGGCTTTAGATGTATAACTTGTAACACTTTGACAGTTCTATGTGAGTAATTTTCCTTTAAGTATGTTCTTTTTCATGTTATCCTAAAGTACTTTTGTTTTGGCAGTATGTTAATCCAGCCTTTGAACGGATGATGGGGTATCACAAGGGAGAGCTTATTGGCAAGGAACTTACTGAACTACCAAAAAGTGATAAAAACTGTGCAGACCTTTTAGACACCATCAACACATTTATTAAAAGAGGAAAGGTAAGCAAATAAAATAAACTCTTGCAAAATTGCTTCAGATTTCTATTCTGCTTTATTTTTAATGCTCTGGGTTTAAGAACACAAGGTTTAGTTTTCATAAGCGCACATATAAGACCGGAATTCTGCTCCTCATATGTCTTAAGAGCACAACAGCCCATGCCTCAGACAAGTGACTACAGATTTCTTTAGCTTTGCTTTTAGGATCTGACTGAACTCCTCTACCGATCTGTTGGCTTCAGATCAATATAAGAACGTTTTCTGTGTTTCTGTTTTGCTTAGAGACCATGGAGCTTTTGTTAGTTGGAACATAACAATTTGTCCCTCAGACAGGCTCTCAGATGGCTGCATCATCCAACCAAAAGGTTTAACTGTTCTTGTGATAACTGCAGAGCCTTTTTGACTGCATGCTTTAAGCACCAAAATATATCAGCACCTGGTGGGATTTGTTTTTCTAACTATAGTTGGAATATCTGCATGTGAACTCCTGTCATGGTGGTGACAGGCCATAAAAGCGCTACATGTTCCTGGCGATGTGTTCCCCTAATACATGCAACAGTCTCTTATCCTATCTCCCGTGGGTCACAGAAGTACCTCTCACCCTTCCCTGGTCTCACCCTCTGCTTCATGAATTTTGGGGAAGGTTCTTGAACCTTTGAGTAATTTCCAGAAATTATCTGAGCTCTGAGGGTCACTGTCTGGAGTTGTTCGCGGGTTCACCTTGGTTCATTAGCAGTGCCTGCAGGTCACTTTTGCTTTGCTCCTCCTCATTTATATAGGCTGCCCAGCTGCTAGCACTGCATGGTCAAAGACCCTGTGTGTCTTCTGCATCCATCTGTCTTTGTCTGTGACAGAGACAGTGTCTTCCACCCATTTTCCAGCTTCGTCCTACCCTGCTGCCATGTAGTTCCCTCCTTAAAATCTCTCTTCTTTGAGGTGGTAAGGAAAGAGAAGCCTTCTGCTTTATCTTCCTTTCTTCTCCAATCCATACTGGAGGATATCTTTTATCTCTGCATCAGTGGACTGCTTAAGCAAGGTGCATATATGGCTCTTGGTTAGCCTGCAGTCCTCTCGATGCTTTCTTGTAGCAGTGGGGTCAGAGCAAAGTTTAGTGGCTGGTCAGAGAAATAGGCATTTGCATGGGCGAACAGGATAAAAGATGCCATGAAGAAATTATTTCTTCCTTTTGCTGATCTAGAGTGTCTCAGATATCCAAGGTCATGCAAAACCAGTCATGGAGTGAGAATAGGCTGTTGGTTACTTGAGGTTAGTTGAAGGACATCCTTAGGTCAAGGGCTTCTGAAATTTAGCATATATATGCTGCTTAATGACTGACAACTTCAAAGCTGAATGGTGCTCAGCACAGAGTTTTGTTCTGCTGCTCCCAAGGGAAATATTCTCTGGATGTGTTGCAGCCACCACTGCTTATGATGGTACCTAGCAAGAATGTTTTTAACCCCTCAAAGTAGATGATTCCTAAAGTTCTTTGTAAAAATTGTATACTCTCTCAAAAGCAAAATATATTTACACTCTCCTTACCTTTGCAAATGCCTGTTAAATGTGCTACTCCGTATTAATAGATTTTACACTATTTAAAAAAACACAACCATGAAATAATATGTAATTATTTACTACATAAGGACTATGTAATAATGAATGAATATTTGACTGCAAGCTATGTATTCTTAGATGCTGTCTCTGTTGTGTGTGTTTGTGTGTTTGCTTAGGAATGGCAAGGTGTTTACTACGCAAGAAGAAAATCAGGAGACAGTATCCAGCAGCATGTGAAGATAACACCTGTGATCGGTCAAGGAGGGTAACTAACTTGTCCAGAACATAATTACTTTCTGATTTTTAGGGCCTTCTCTCTGCTTTCCCCATCTGTAAGTTTGACATGAACCTCCATGTATTTAGTAGCAGGGTGTTGATGTAACTGCAGACTTCAAGCAATGTGGAAAGAATAAGCAAAGTTGAGAAGGTCATGTTCTTTGCTGATGTTTGTCCATTTTGGTCCAGTCATATGCTGGCTAAAAGAACTGTAAAGTCATTAATAGTGTCACTGTTACACCTGCAATTTGACATTTAGGTTCATGTTACCATGCATTTCTTTATGAAGTTATTCTACAGAATCCAAACTGTTACCTGCTCAGCTGGAAGGATTAGCAGCTGGGTGATACCCTTGTTTGTGTGCATGCTTGTATGTGCTTGCACCTTTGCAGTGTAGTATGGGCACGTTGCCAGATTCTGCTCCCAGATGTGCAGATGATTTCCTGCAGGAGCAAAAGGATCAGGTGTCCTGGAACAAAAACATAGCTGGAACGCTGAAGGAGAGCGTCGTCTGTTTGGCGTTGGGTTTGGTATCTTGTTTCCTGAGGGCATGGAGACCTCTGCTTTAGAAAACAGCGGTGTATCACTTTGCTTTTGTCTTTACCATTTGATATGGTAACAAGTTATTATTTCTGTTGCTAGGAAAATAAGACACGTTGTGTCCCTCAAAAGGCTGCATGATGCCAGTGAAAACAACAAACAGGTATCGTATGTCTTTCATGCCATAATTTTCATAGCTTTTAGTAAGCTGATATTTTTTGGTTTAGAAATTGGTATTTTTCCAAGAAGATGTGATCTGTATTGTCGATGAGATTCTCATTGATTGTTGGAACAAACAAGAAAACTTCAGCATTTGCACTGGCTAATCTCCTTTTGTAGGACTACTGAGCAGAGAAAGAAAGGCTTTAATTTTCTGGACTGTGGATGTGACAGTTAAGTCCATGATACTGTGGAGCAACACAGACCATACTCCAAAGGGAGTTCAGGGGCTTTTTTCTAGAGCTGCTCTTGCCAGTCTGATCTGGTATACTTATGTCTAATAGTGACTTATGGTGAGCTGTCACAAGGTTTGCCAATGTGAGGTACTTGAATGAACTGTAGCCTTCATGCAGGGCCTGAGACATTGCATGCACCTCAGAACACGTGTTGTGGAAGGGGGTAAATCCAAGCCATCACCCAAGTAAACCAGCAGTAGCAGTTGACCCCGGTCTCTGCATTCCAAACACATGGCCACCCGAGCAGGTCCTGCAACAAAGCTCTTTGCTGTCACCTGCTCCTGGTCCCCTCCCTTTGGAAGTGCCTGAAGCAAATGATCATATCCCATGCTTTGCCTCAAAAATACTCTAGTACATAGCCTGCAGAGTAACGAAGCTTGGACTTTTGTGAGCAAAGGAGTGAAATCTATCTTTAGCCTGTAGGGGTGAGATAGAAAATGGGAAGCATAGGAAGTAGCTGGCAACATTTTAGACTGGGGATGTGCTTGGGAAACATGGTATGTTTCCATGTTCTTTAGGGGACGGGGTAATGTGTCTTGTTTTACTTAATGTATTTAATTTATTTATTAAATAAATAAAATTTATTTACTTTATTTAATATTTAATTTAATTTAAATTTAACATTTAATTTTAATGTGCTTTTTTCCATGATGTGGGTAAAGACACTTTAAAAGGTATTCTAAAAGGTATTTAGAAGGTCACTACTATTTCTTGTTTCCACTTCTTCAGTATAACAATACAGAATATTAACACATTATTGGAAAACCTCTACTATTGGAAGAAATTCATAGCTGGTATTCTGTAAAATTTAACTGTTGAAACCATCCCCCTTGCAGAAGTGTTTTTGGGGGCGGGTAGTAACAGGTCAAGGGAGAAATCAGCACAACTTTTGGAAGAACTTTGAAGGATTATCACTGAAAAACAAGGCTCAAAATGTTCTAAACTGACCTCATCTTTGAACTAAAACATGGATTTTAATATCATTGACAGTAGCAGGATGTTTTGAACTGCTCGGGCTAGAGTTCAAGAGAGTTTTGTAACAGAAGCAGTGCTAAAGTTACATGTATTTCTTTTTAATTCATTATTTAAACCTCGTTATTGTTTCATTTATAGCTGCTTTTATGTTGATTTGAAAGTGATACACAATCTGACGTTTTTTCTATAATATACACACAACTGAAAGACTGGTACAGGGAAGTGCAGGTATGATACTTAGTGCAAGATAATGAGTACAAAACAATTACAAACCTGCAGCCATCTGTAAAAAGCAGCTGTAGGAATATGGATAAAAGTCCTTTTCTGTTTTTCTTTGCCCCGTTCATTGGGCTGTCTAAGCCAGTAAGCTTAAGAAACAGATTTTAGTTAGGGACTTGTGTCCAAGGCCACATTCATATTCTCTGTACTACTGTACACTGTTGGAAAGCATCAATTCACATTTTTTAGTATTGGTTCATGAGTGGTTATGGATAAATACAGCACTAGTGCGACACGCTATAGGTCTAGGGAGCTTTACGCATTTGATGAGCCCAGGGAATATGGCCTTCGAAGGGTTCTCCACAGACACAGAAATCTACCACAAAGGTTAAAGACCACAGCCTAACAGAAAGCACGGTCTGTGGAGATTTAAGGTCCGGGGGGAAAAAACAAGGTGCGTCCAACAGAACTAGGTAATCACCTTGTTCCACTTCTGTGGTGGAAATATCTCCTGCCTGTAGTAGAGCACTAGGTGCTCTGGCATTGCATGAAAAATTCAAACAGTGCCTTGGAATTTTGGGGGTTTGGGTGTGGTTTTGGTTTGAGGTTGGCTTTTTCATTGAAGATGGGCAGTGATGGTGACATATAGGAATATCTGTATTATATTCATAAGACTTTTTAGAGTTATTTTCGTAGCAATACTAATGTGATGGTATCAATCCTGATCAACATTTGGACACTGCAGTTTTCCTAAAATCCATGCCTGAATACTTGCAGCAGTAGAACTTTTCTTTACCATAAAAAAAAATTAGGTTTCTCTCCAAGCCACAGATGATTTTTATGGAAGGATAAAAGGAAATCAAACAAACTATTTATTCAGTTACAGAGCAGTAAAAGCTGTCATGATTCAAATTTTGATGTCAATATCTAATGTTTCACTGTATCAACATAATTATAAATGGCTTGAACTCAGCATTCAGACACCGTATCCAGAGTTAGAAACTTCCTTACATTGTTATGCATTGTTTCAACTTAAAAAATGTAGATGTGTTCTTTGTCATTACCAGCTGCCTCCATAAGGGATACCACAGTATGATTAGAGATCACTGTGTAGGAACCTTCATGGATTTCTGTGCCAGATTTATCACACACAAAAATTAAGCATGTTAGATTTATGCACCAAAAAAAAAAAAAAACATTTAAGAGTGCATTAAGTATTCTTACAGTGAAGATTTATGAATGGGGGTTGACTTTCATGTGACTATTCCTGTGTACTGAAGCCTACCTAGGTAATGATTAATGCTACCTTTGTCAATTTGAGACCTGGCAGGATGGAGTCCAGTGTTTGCACATTCATAGATTTACAGCAGAGGTGGTGTTTCTCCTCTTAGGAATGTATTGGCCCAAGATTAACTGTGTAACTGCCCTCATAACTTACATCACATGGCTCTTTCAGGTCATGCCTGCAGAAGGGCTGAGAGGAGTATTCAGAATTGAAATGTGGTTTCTTTTATTTTTTCAGTAAAGCATTTAGAGGACTGTGACAATGTTTTCTGCCAGTGTGCAGTAGACAGAGCTATATCCATGGGCCTTGAGAGAAGCTCCAGTTTGGGACCAGAATGAGCAGTTCAGATGCTTTGTGTCACTGCACCATATCTGATGAGCTTCCTTGATCTTACTCTGTTTGAATGAGATTATTTCTCTGAGAGTTCCTGCATGATTACAAAAAAGGTGTTCCAGCCTTTAAAACTGGTTTGCTGGAGGAAGAGTTGTTCCTTACACTCCTTTGAACAAGATTTATATGGAGCATGAGTGCAGGATTCCCCCCTTTTTTTTACTTCTTCCTTTTCATCACAGAAAGCCACTCCTGAATTTTGGGGTTTTTTCCTTTCCATTCTCTTCTCTTTCCCTTTCGCTGTCTTCCCCTCCCCCCCTTAATAGCAAAAAAGAAAAAAAGATGCAAGGTGTGCAAGAATGATGGAAAAGAGAATTTGTATCATTCCTTTCCTTTCTTTCCTAAATAATCCCTGTGAGGACCCTGCAGTGTGCACTGTCACAAACTGATACAGATGCTAAGAGCACAAAAGTGCAACCTTGCTGTGCTCTCCTTTTAACTCACAGGTTGCAACCATGTATTTCATACTTCCATGCAATCTAGTGCTTTGCTATAGGCAGGTGATGGTTTTAGTCAGAGGGACCAATCACCATAGATTAGATGACAGTACTGGACTCCTAAATGTGATGTGTAATGAATTTGTCGAAGTGCAGTGTTAAGCACTGAAGTTTATTCATCTGAAGTAGAGGGTATGTGTATCTTCTCCAGTGACTACAGTAAAAAAAGTACTGCATTATTTTTATCCCTTTTCAATGTCTCTCTTAGCTATATGTAATACATCATGTACTAATTTTAGACGGAAGACTTGAGGAACTGAAAGTTCTACTCAGTTTTCCTATGAACAGCAAAATACTTTCTTGTAACCATGTAACAAAGGAACTGGGTGAAGTGATTAGCAGATACTAAACTGTCAGGTATTGGACAGACTGTGCTTTCGTTTCTGAGCAGGATGGAAAAGCAGAGGAGCATTTAACCTGTGTTATTGTAGACCAAGCAATAGCTGTAAACTTTAAGATGGTGGAAAAATCATATTTAAATTCTAAGAAAGTTTGAAATATCTATTGGTGGAGCTACCCAAGATGTTTCAGAAGCACAAATAATTAAGATCTTGTGTTTAACTTTTTTCCTTCATGAGAATGATTAAAAATTACTTGGAAATAAAGTTCTGATGGGTGACACCTACCTCTACCCTTCAGTTGCTGGAGACTTGTTTTTGTAACCGAGTTTTTTGAAGTCTGGTTTATCAGTGACCCATGAAAGGATGCATGCACAATTAGATTAGATAGTACTAAGAAAATGGTTTTTAAATTACCATATAGAAGGCAAAAATGAACATTTTAGGATTTTTTTTTTTTCTTTTTGTGTTTTATTCCTGGAATCTTTCAGATTCATATGCAATTTGCACTTAAAACACTATCTAAAAATGAATGTCAGTTCTCTGGCAGACACAGGCATTAAGCAGGAACTTAATACCTAAAAGCACTATTGTATGTGTAATTTTCTGCATTGCATATCTGTTTACTTTCATATTATTTCTCTACATCTAATTACACCTAAAAAAGAGTCTTTGCCAAACACTTTTTAAATAACTGAACAGAAAATGCTGGATAAGGACAGTGTTGAATGTAGTCCTTTTAAAATCTTTTTCTATTCTTTTTCCTTACATATGTATCTTACTCTTGGTGCATCTTCGGCTCTACAAGAGTTACCATGATGAGAAGTACACAGGAGACAATTATCAGTCAGGTTAGAATACTTTCATTTACCTTTATATACCACTGTGCTTGAAGTCATGGCTGGATTCTTTGCTGGTATGAAATGTTGTCTCTTCCCTCTGTTGAGTCCGTGGTCAGAGCAGATGGCCAATGATAGATGCCAGCTGCTCTGATGTCGCACCACGAATTGGATTTGTAGCCATCATTAATAATTCAATCTCCTGTGCAGAGCTCCCACCGAGCATTCAGAGTTAAGATGCATTGCTCTTCGTTGTATTAAAACACCATGTCTGATCCTGAAGCTGGTGTGCCTCGGCACCCCTTTGTGTTTGAAATTAATGTGGAACTGCTCTGATTTTTGCCAGCAGATCTGCCCTAGCGTTTTCAAGTTCAGGACCTGTCAGCAGGCCACAGCACAGGGCTAAGACAGTTGTCTGTAGTGTCCAGGCTACAGCTAATCATGTCCTGTCAGGGCTGAGTTGTTGAAGCGTGGCTGCACAACCTTTGCCCTGTGTCTCAGGCAGGTTTGCTTACTTGCACACAGCACGTTCAAGCTCTCAGTAACTTCTGCAGATAGCTTTTGACTAAAAGTGTGGAATATAAGGGGATAATCTCTTCTTCCAATGCTGTGTAATATTTGGAGTAACAATTTTCCCTTAGGAAGGACGCACTAAAGGCCAATTTTAAACTTGTGATTCTAGTGATCTGAGCCAGATGCAGCACTGCTGTCCTATTCTGAGTGAACAGGTTCTTGTGCTCTGTTACCTTCTGGTACCTGAGGCTCTTCCCACTATGAAACACTGGACAACATTGCTGTACGATGTCAAGCAGCTTCTGATTTTCACATGGGAGGAGTATATAACATACCAAGAGCATGGGAAATGACTGCTTGACGTGCCCTACATTTTCTGCTCTCATTACCATTGCTGCCATCAGAACTGATCCACGGCGTGTTAAACTGCTTGCTTCTCTGACCCTGTAATAAACGCAGTTTTTTCTTTCTCACTGTTTTTTTCCTGCAAACAGGAAGGTGAGAACACACATGAATTAAGCTGAAGAACACTTCTTACTAGTTAACACGTTGTTACTAGTTCACTAATGTGTTTTACAGATTATGTGGGGCATTTAGGTTTGCTCATTATTGTGACAGATTTCGGCAAGACTGGGAAGCCACATCCCACGAAGCCATGTTGATGACAGTGGTGCAGTGAAAGCAGGCAACCTTAGAGTCACATGTATGTGATGTAGGTTCCATCTCTGTGGTCCATGGTTGTGGTCCAAGAATAAATTCCCAGAGCCATGGACGTATACCAGTATGTGACGAATGTAGAAAAATAATCCATGTGTACTGTGCTGTTTGCAATGGTGTAATTTGTAACAAATCTGGATGGGAAGACATTCCATTCAACAGGTGAAGGAAAATTTTTTATTTAGGCATTTAAATATTTTCAGCTGAAATTGTAGTGTGGCATAGTAGCTCTTAAGCACCTGTAACTCTCTAGGTGGCACTAGCAAAGTTTCCAGCTTGCTAGTTGGTATTTAACACAAGGAGAGTTGTCCTGTCAGCTACTGCCACTCGCAGCTATGTTTATGTGTAAATGTTTGATCCCATTGAAGTGCCTTATGTTAAACTCCTCCAAATGTTAATGCAGGAAAGGATTTTGAAAGACGAGTCCTATCAAACAAATAAATAAATAAAATAATTTAACATGCATTAGTTATCCCCCACTCTTAGGTGTCAACAGAGGAAAATGCTTTCAATTTCTCCAGTCTGGACTACAACAAAATAAGAAGACCCAAGTTGTCTTGTAAAGACAAGCTGTGGTAAAGAAAAGAATTAAGACAGAAACTGTATTTCAGTAGTTTTTAAGATGGATATATTTTTAATTCTGGAGAATTGTATATTAACATTTTATTTTTGCTAAGGACAGGCTGCATATACCCTGTCTTGTAACACGGTTATGCAAATTGGTCCTTATGTTGGGAATATCAGTTTTATGATATTTCTGATTCTTCACATGGTGATTATCTCCTTGTGAAAGCTTGCTAGGGTCTCTGATCTTTGAGTGGAATTTCAGATACTCTGGGAATAGGTACTATAGAGACTCTTGCAAGAAGGTGGATAAACACACGGGTGCTGTTTTTAAACATAAGGCAGAGTGCAGACTGTAATGTTTTGGAGGGAAATGAAACTTTACCAGATTTTTTTTTTTCTTTTTTTGACGGTCTTTCCAGGCATTTTATCCAGCTTTTGCATTTGTCTGGATGTGACAATTTCTTTTGCTTTAGCAAATGGCAGTTTCAAGAATGACAGCTTGGTGCATGGTTAATTTTCACAACAACTGAATTGATTGTTTATAATAATTCTCAGTGTGTTGGATTCTTCTTAAACACGGGGTACAAAAAATTATTGCAATTAAAAGCAAAAGCTGCCTGAGTCTGAATTGTGCTTGGACTGGAAGAGTGTAGACTGAGATGGGATTTTTCTCACTTGGCTAAACTTCTAGGCAGTTAAACTCAGGCTTGTTCAGTGGTTGGTGGAGAGCAAAAGGGACTTGCAGGAGGGGTTCAACCTGCCTGCTTGAGACATCTCTCTTAAAGCATGATCTTTAGGTCTGTCTTAGAGAAAGACAGCCTGAAAGACTGCTGGTTTTAGGGAGCTAAAGTTAGGTGAAGCAAGTCCTCTGTTTCATAAGGTATCTTGACTTCCTTGCAAAACAGCTTTCCAGGTGACTTTAGACAAGTTGCTGTAAACTGATAGACACCAAGTACCTTGTTCTGATGTGCACAGATTACAATATCTCCCCTACTTATGTGGTATTGTTAAGATAATTTAATTAAATGTCCAGAATTTTACAGGGAGGCAACTCTGTAGAGGTCTTACTTGATGCATTTTAAAGGCTTTTGGCTTGTATTTACAGAATCCCATTCCTTCAAATGCAAGAATAGACGGAAAGACTCAATTGATGTTAAGTCAATAACGTCTCAAAGTAGTGATGGTAAGAAAGTAAATTGTCAAGAATGATGTTGTAAATAAAGAACAGACTTGCCTTAGGCAATAAAAATGGAGAATGAAAGAGGAACCAGACAGATTCACAGCTGATTAAATTCGAGTTTTTTACAACTGCTATAAAATTTCTTTATTCTGATTTGCAAAACAGTGCCTCAGCATCACTACACAATGCATAGCAGCACGCAGTGCCTTCACAGAGAGGAGTGGCTGTGCCATGGGATGGGGGCAGCCTGCTAAAAGAATGCATGGTGAAGGGTTAGTTCCACCTCTCTTGGAAAGCTGCAGCTTGTGCTCCTGAACCAGTATTTTGTTTTCATTAGTATGGGACATGAAGGGATCTACTGCTGCTGGTTACTTGAGGGCAGTACTTCTGCTCCTGATCCCATTTGTGACTGCTTGCTGGGGCTGGGATGGTGGTGGCAGAGATTTCTTTCTGCCCCAGTATGTAGTGAGAGAAGCACACCTTATGGGGATGAGGAACAGGTTCCATTAGAGCAGATGTATCACTGAGACAAGGGACACACGCACACACATACTCTCACAGGAGGAGCTGTGTCTGACAGAGATCCATTGCAAACAAAGGGATAGTGGCAGGTACTGGGCATGAAGTATAATATAGCTTAAGTATAGCTCCACTTCAGTATAGCTGAAGTGAAGGATGGACAGAAAAACTGACAGCAGAAGTGAGGGGTGGCTGCAAAGGAGGTAGTGAACTGTGCAAGAAATGAAGCAGTAAAACAAGAACTTGCAGGAGGGGAGACACAGGAGAAATAAGAGATGAGGCTGGATTCTGTCGTGCTGTTTCCCAGTGACAGCATTCTGCACTCTTTAAATGCTGTCATTTGATTTCCACTCTGTGGCATGTAAACAGTGCTATCTCTAATGGCAGCTCCAGGTTTACAGACCCGACGGTACTCTTCCATGGCAAGGATCCACTCGATGACAATAGAAGCTCCTATCACAAAGGTGAGTCCTGAGTACCGCCTTTTCCACAAACTCAGAGTTTGGAGTTACTCTCATAGGGAAGTTTGTGGCAGGACATCCAGCGGTTTCCTGCACCTTGTATTTAACAGAATAATTTAAATAATTTTTTTTTCTTACCACTTACTGCATCTCATTGTGTCATCCTAAATCCTAGTCATAAGGAAGAATATTAAAAAGGGGAAAGGATGTCCTTGCCAGATGCACTGCTTGTGGCAGGAAGGGGACCCTGCTCTCTTGAGCCATGCATTTGTAGGAGGACATGTTCTTCCCATCTCACCTTTGCTTTTACCATTGATATTTGTAAGATAGCATGCAGAGAAGGGAGCACCTGTCCCATATTCTGTCCCCCACTTGCCTGCAGTCTTTTCTTCACTATCCATGTTATACACTCTGCTCTTGCAAACCAGCTGCACAATCACTTGTCTCGCAAACTAGGGTGCCTGCCATCTATCTCCCACCCTCAAACTATTTTTTCTTCTCTCCCCATCTTCTCTCTTCCTATCATTAAGGTCTTCACTTCCTAGCACCACCATGCCTGTTAGATCAGCTGACTCCTTCCCTTTTCCTTCTCCCCAAGCATATCCACAGGGAGGCCTGTAGTGCCCCCACTTCTGGTTGCTGGAGAAGACAGCACTGGGGCTTTCTCCCTCTCAGTCCTGGCACTATTGCTGCATTCCCAGATTGCAGCTGTGACACAAGGTGGGAGGCAAAGAAGAGCCATACTCTTCTCCCTTAACCATGGCCCACCTGTTTCTGCTCTCTGTCTTTCATTTTCACATTGAGAAAACTAAGGCTTTGCATCCAATATCAGGATATCTGAGTCGCATCCAGGAGTTTGTTCATTTGTTTTTTCTCCCTCTAGGGACTGAATGATTGCTTCTGAGCAGCCTGGCTATGCTGAAGGACTGGGACATGGCTAGTTTTTGGTCTACCCACCTGCAACTATTTCAGATATTTCAGACCCTTCTGCTTTCACTTCCCAGGAGTTTGCCAGTTATAAATAGCAGATGGATACCAGGGAATCTGAGCACAAATTTACATTTTCAGAGTTGCACTTCAAGGGTTGGGGGGAATTATATGGCATTTGCTAAATGGAAAGTAGCATAATCAAGCCAAGAATAAAGATTTTGTAATAAGAAAAGACAAAAGTGCCATTCAGTCTTTCTCATCTGTCTCCTTAACCTGCTTTCAGGTTATTAACATCATTAATGCTGCCCAGGAAAACAGCCCCATCACAGTAGCAGAAGCCTTGGACAGAGTTCTGGAAATCCTGCGGACAACAGAACTTTACTCCCCTCAGCTAGGTACCAAAGATGAAGATCCTCACACAAATGATCTTGTTGGAGGTCTTATGACTGTGAGTAAAATTAGTAAAGATGAAACTACTGTTACCAATGTCCTACATCACAGTTCAGGGCTCTGCTGTGCTAAAATTTCACAAGAAATTGGAAGGGGACTTGTAATTCATGACCATTTCACTTAAGTATTTTGGCCTCTTTACCAACAGCAGGCACCAAGATATACTAAGATATGGCCACATCTCAGTACATTGGGTGCATTAATCCTCATATATAAGTGAACATGGTTGCCACTAGAAACTATATCATCCAATCTGATTTGTCTCAAGGAGATACTTTATAGAAACCCTAGAATCTTAGATGGGATTAGAGGGATTGTTCTACTGATGGTCCAGTGTAAGAGCGAAGTTACTTTAATCAGGTTCTGACTTTGGTCCTGTAACAGCAGTAACACTGTCTGCCAGAGGCAGACCACCTAGATTTCATCATGGTTTACCTCATTTTTTAACACACACTGACCTAATCCTTGTCAAAATAATATTAAAAAAAAGAAAGAAAAATAAAAGATAGTGGTTAATTTGAATGATGAAATCCTGCAGCTGCCAATGAAAGGGTCAAGAAGGGGAATACACTTTATAGTTAATAACATCCTTTCTGGAGATCTCATACTAGTTGTTGGATTCCTTGGATCCTTTCACGTCTGTTTTGAAAGACCTTAAAACAAGGATGGTGCTTATAATGCTACAATAGGAGCAGAGCTTTTAGTAGCCAGGAATAGTATCTAATGAGAAAGTGCATGCAGTGTTTTTGCAATTAATGATGCATGGTTACTCTGCCTAAAACTTAGGATAAACTTGCTTTTTCAGGATGGCTTGAGAAGACTGTCAGGAAACGAGTATGTGTTTTCTAAGAGTAAGCCACCATTTTAAACTTCCCTTTGCACGTGTGACTTCTTTTGTAGATGCTAATGACACAGAGCTCCAAGCTAAGTTGCAGTGGGATGTATGTCTTTGGAAATGGTTGTCTAAGTGACTGCAGAACAAGTGGTAGACTGCCTCCATTTTGGAGTTGAAGCAGGTTCTAATAATTAAAATAATGCATTTCAAAATGTAGAAAAACAGACTAGGAAAATACTAAATTGTCACTCAAAGAAATGTTCACTGGTCTTTTTGGTTTATGTCCAAATAATCTGTAATAACATAAACCATATACATTATAGGCTTTTACAGATTTTTTCATGTAAATAAAAGAGTTGTTTTTCTTGAAAAAGAGTTGTTTTCTAAATGGAGTTCGGGGGGGGGGGGGGGGAAAACCAGGAAATTTTAAACTCCCAAATTCCATTCCATTCAACAGATATGAACCTGAGCCATAGTCACCTTTCAGTGCCAAACACCATCAGTGATGTTCCACCCTGTATTGCACAGCTGCTAGATAATGAGGAAAGCTGGGACTTCAATATTTTTGAGTTGGAAGCTGTTACAAATAAAAGGTACTGGACTCCTTTCCCTGGATGCCCGCAGAACGGTTTTTGAGGAACTGTAACAGAAAGCAGTTTGCTCTGGATAGACTGAAGCAAGACACAGCAAATCTGTGAGAGCTGTCTTTCTTTTTGTGTGTGTGTTTGATACCACTTGTCCCCTTTAACAAGCCAGGGACACACCGTGGTCAAGATGTGTGCACAGACCATGGAGAGCCCTGTACAGACTGTTGTCTTCCCTGACAGCGTCTGCAGCCCTCCAGGACTGTCTTCTGTTCAACTTTTACCTTGCTTGACTCCCATCCACTCTGTCCAGGTGACACTGTTTGGCACAGCCTGGTGGTGTTACATGCTGGATGTCCCACAGATGCCTCATTTTCCTGCTCATGTGCAAATGGTCATGGTGGAAAAAGCAAGCCTCTCCCCTCCCTCACCTAACCACCCTATGATTTAGGAAGCTCTGAGGCAGCTGTGGCTTTTGATTATAGGGATAAAAAAACTGGGCTGGAGGATAAACCAGTGATAGGATCAAAAGCCTGAGATTTTAAAGCTAATAATGAAAGAAGATGCCAGTAGTTTTGAGGTCAGGCAGACCACAAAAATAAACATGACATCCACAGAGAAAAGTGATTTTCATTCCAAGATGCAAAGAATTGGAGAGACTACCAGGTTTCTTGTACTCTGTTTGAAGAAAATGGCCATTTTGGGAATTCATATTTGCCTGATTTTAATTTGCAGGTGTTGGCTTTTGGTTATACCTTTCTCAGCTCAGGAGCCTTGTAGATCATCTTGCAGGAGTGAAAAATGTGACTGATAGGTTGGACTCTGTCACAGGCAACACAGAGTAAATGACAAGCCAGAGTGGATTTAGATTTAAGAACCAACAAGATTAGAGATTTTACTCTATTTACTGTTTCACACACAGGCGCATCGCTGTACTCTCCAGCATTACACTCACCAGACTTCAGATTCCCTCTCCAGCCAAGAGACACATACACACAGAGTTATCTGCTGCCTGGGTTGAAATTTATGGCAGGGGAGGTGGGGTGGTTACCGATGGCAGGCTCCTGCCTCAGCTCTAGAAAGTGATCCAGCCCTCCTAAAGCTAGAAGAGTTCACATGAAATAACCTGATACAAAGAGCTGCTCTGAGAAGCATCAATACACTTTGCCTATTGCCAACTTCAAATAGTCAGGAAGCGGAAATCTGGACTCCCTGAAGTCACCAGTTTATTTGAAACAGTAAACATTTGACCTTTTTTGTCTTAGGGCTTTTTAGCCTTTGGGATGTGCCCATGTCATGTTCAAAGTCTGCTTTTTGTCGTCAGGAAAAAAGTGTATTTTTTATTGACTGACAGATACAAAACCACAAAAGACCTGAGCTTTTAAGAATTTTTTCTGAAGACACAAGAATTGGTGAAACTGTAGTGGAACTGCACCATTTCTACAAAAGATATCAAAATAATGTCTGAAAGGATGGTAGATGTAATAATTTGTAACCTTGGCCAGGCTTTTGAGAGGTTATAGATGTGCAGTACAAAAATGTTTAACACTTCCCCCCACCTTTTATTCTTAAGGTCTTATTGGTTTCTTTGTCAAAACTATCACTCTTTAGAACATCAGAAGTTCCTATTTTACAACGGTGCTTTTTTCTTTTATTGTTTTTCAGGCCATTAGTGCATTTGGGCTTAAAAATTTTTGCCCGATTTGGGGTTTCTGAGTTTTTAAACTGTTCAGAAGCAACACTGCGAGCATGGCTGCAGGTCATTGAAGCCAATTACCACTCCTCCAACTCATACCACAACTCCACGCACGCAGCGGATGTCCTGCATGCTACCGCCTTCTTTCTTGGGAAGGAGAGAGTTAAGGTATAACCATCACCTAGGAGTACTTTGGGCTAGGATTTTGGTGTGATTACCATTACCTAAGTAATATTCCTGGCTTCATAAAGTCTCTCTGCCCTTTAAGTTTTCCTGTGATGCCTGCAGGCCCACAGAGTTTCTTTTTACATGAGTAAGGAATTTACATTTTTAAGTAGCAATAATAGGGGGGAAACCTGGCTCTTTTCTATCTCTTGGTAACTGGCTTTTTCTCAGTAACAGCTCTTAATAAAGCTTTGCAAAAGCTTTGGAGAGGAAGGTGCTGATCTCTTCTCCCTGGGATCCCCTGTTAGGACGTGTGGGAATGGTTCAAAGCTGCGCCAGGGCAGGTTTAGACTGGATGTTGGGAAGCATTTCTTTACCAAGAGGGTGGTCAAACATGGGAGCAGGCTTCCTGGAGAGGTGGTCGATGCCCCAGGCCTGTCGGTGTTTAAGGGACATTTGGGCAATGCCCATATGCCTTAATTTCTGGTCAGCCTGGAATTGGTCAGGCAGTTGGACTAGGTGATCGTTGTAGGTCCCTTCCGACTGAAATATCTTATCCTATCCTATCCTATCCTATCCTATCCCATCCTAAAACACACAAGCTGTGTAGGATCAGAATCAGGACAGAGGCATTCAGGCAAGCACACAAAGTGGAATGACACCACTAGAGGATCCATCCACCATTAGAGGATTTAATGCAAAGATATTGCTTAGGTGACAGCATAGTAAAAAGCTTCATTAAGGAAGGAGGGTTTGGGTAAGGGTGGGAGGGGGAGTTTTGCAGTAGGTAACCTGTGGGCTCAGTGAGTGGAAAATGATTCCAAGGAGGCAGGATCACTGCACTCAAGCTTACACTTGCATATTTGTGGGTACCTGGAAATGGTCAGAAATTATTTACTGTAATTTTTGTGCAACATCATAATTTTTCTCTCTTCTTGTAGGGAAGTCTTGACCATTTAGATGAGGTGGCTGCATTAATAGCTGCTACCATTCATGACGTGGACCACCCTGGACGGACCAACTCTTTCCTGTGTAATGCAGGCAGTGAATTAGCTGTCCTTTACAATGATACAGCTGTATTAGAGAGTCATCACACAGCACTGGCATTTCAGCTTACAACTAAAGACAGCAAATGCAACATTTTCAAGAATATTGATAGGTGGGTCTGCTGAAGAAGGGCAGTGTACATGTGTGGATTGCTTGTTTGGTGATTTTAGTTTGGGGCAGACTGAAAGCTTACCTTCTAAACCAAAAAATATAATTTAAATAGGCACATTAATATTTAACCTCTTCCAGAATCCTGTGTAGACATGATTTTTTAAAAAGGCTTTAATTTCCTCCCCCTCCCGCCCTCCCCCCATCCTCCAATTTGTATTTTTTGGAAGCTTATAGAGATGCTTGATAATCTTTTATGGATTATATTGGCATGGTCCAGCTGGCAGCCTGAAGGCTGCATCTTGACCCACTGCCTTTTCATTGGAGAAGCCTGGAAACAACTGTTTTGGGCCACATGTTTCCACCCAAGCAGCCAGATGCTGCATGCTATGTTTACACAGGGGCCCATGTTTGCTGGCACTGCTGCATTTGCATGGCAGAGAAAGGGGTAGTGGTGAAGGAAGCTAAAGCTCTGGGAGAGTTGGAGGCACGCTGCTGCTGGGCATACACATAGCCTGGGAGTTCCCATTGCATCAGCCTAGCTTTTGCAGGGACGGGGTGAGAGAGAAAGGGATCTGAAAGGGAAAGGGCCTGACCCCAAACAGGTAATGAATTTGTTTAGCCCCCATAACACTGTTGTTTTCTGAAAAACTTGAGATTTGTGTTCCAAGCTAACATACAGTGACATGGAAATGTGTTGGTGCCATTCCTGGAGAAGTTGTCTTAGTGTTACAGCATTATGAAATTGAATTGTAAATTTATATTGACTTCGGGGGATTGGTTTTCATTAGGTAAAAATAACATTAAAAAGGCATACAGGAATTCAGAGCTGGAGGAACCTCAAGAGGCATGATCTAGTCCACTCCTCCAATCCTAGACCATTCATAACTCTGAATGTGCCAGCTCATGTGGGTGAGCCACCAAGCAGTGTTTTGCAGCACTGTCTAGGCAGGGACGAGGAAAGGGTGGAGCTCTGTCCGGTAGGCTGCTGAGCAGGAACTATTTTTCTTTCCTAGAAATCACTACCGGACATTGCGCCAGGCCATTATCGATATGGTTTTGGCAACGGAGATGACGAAGCACTTTGAGCATGTGAACAAATTTGTGAACAGCATTAACAAGCCAATGGCATCTGAGGAGACCAGCTCACATGTAAGTGCTTGCAGGACTTACGCCTTTAGGCATTTCAGTGAAGTTCTTCCATGACAACTTTAAGTATCATTTTCATTCACATTGTATTAATTTGCACTGTGGTAATGCCCAAAAGACACAACTGGATTTGTGACCTGACACCTCAAAGTGTGAAACAATACTTTTATTTTCTTGTTTTCTATGTCTGGCCCTGCCCTTAGCTCATTTAAACACTTCATTTTACAAGCCTTGCCTTCAAAGCCATCTTGTGTTCAGAAAACATGTGGGTGGGTGTTTTTGTACATGCAAATTCTGTGCATGGAGCCAGGTCAGCAGTTGTGCCTATGGTCCTGCCTCCAGACAGTGGGATTTGCCTAAGCCTGGGGTTGTAAGTGAGGAACCTGCCCTGGCAGTTTTGCGTCTATGTAATCTGGAGACTTCAAGTCATGAAGAATAACTCCATTGCTTCCTGAGACGTCTCCACCCCATCCCCATTCCTGATTATACCAAGAGATGTCCAGGCCTTTATTCCTATCAGTTACACACCCCAATGCTTCATCACCAGCCAGGGTATATTCCGTAAGATGCCTCTGAGTTTCCCAGCCCAGGCCCCTCTTTGCCTTCTCTTGTTGCCTCTCGAGGCTGAGCACTCAGTGCCTGACAGGGTTCTCCAGGGCAGCGTTACTCACCTAAGCAAAGATCATCTTGCCACAGCTCAGTGAAAACAGTGCTTTATTAGAAACATAGAAAAAAAAAAAATCAGACCAAACTGAAGGTTAGTGATATTAAAAATAAATAAACGTAGCTTCTGTCTGTTCTCCATAACTGGACTTTTTGCAGTGTAGACTGTCCTCGGTGTAGAAACCAGTCAGGACCGGTGGAGTTTACAGCCTCACCGACAGCTTTATGTCAGTTGAACTGACCTGCTTCTAGAGATCACTGAGCTCTGTTCTCCCAACAGTTTGAGCTGGAAATCACAAATGCTGCTCAACTTCACTGGCTCTGTGGATGCTTTGCACTGTCGTCCCCAGCACTTCCAAGCTCTGGAGGGCACACTGGTTGTGGCACTGGGTCTGAATTAGCCTGATCATCTTCAGTGTCAGAAGTCCCACAGCACAGGGGGATGTGGTTTGGGCACCGCCGGGGGCCCCTATCACTGTTTCTGCACTGTGCTCCCAACACATCACCTGGCGCTGCGTTTCATGGCTTTCCCCTCCTGGCACGGGCTAAGCCAGGACAGTGGGGATCCCACTTTAGATCAAAGCTCAGAGGAAAGGAAGGTCCACAAAAGTGGGTGGCATGGAATTACCCGCTCTCAGGTTTCTCGGTACTTACATGGGGACCAGATAGCAGCTTGCTCCCCCAACTTCTAGAAAAGCCCTCTGAGGCATCACTGGGAAATGTGGCTTCTCACAGTGCTTCCTTTCTCCCTCTGACAGCTTCAGTGTTTTTCTGAAATGTTTCCTCCATCTCCACCCTTTTAAAAATCTCTTTAGTTTTCTGCCATTCCCACGTTGGCCTGTAGCATTTAGATTCACAAGCCTGTCTGAAACCACAGTGTTTCCATCCTCTGAACACATTTCTGGGAAATCTTCCTTTTATCCCATGAATGCATTTGTTCCAGCACTTCCTAAAGAGCTTTTAAATGCTCTCCATACATTCTACTGCAATCAGCTTTTCTAACCTACAGAAAACGTTTTCTTTGACTCACTCTCCTTTATCTTACCAGTTTATAGCAGAGACTATTTTAAAATGTACAAGAGATGGAGAGCAATAAAAGCGGAGCACAGAACTACTTCTATTACAGTCTGCTTTTTTTCTCCAGTATTAGGTTGTTCTGTTCCTTATTGTTAACAGTGGCTTTTCCTATTTTTGATCTTGAACAGCAGTTAAGGAGCAGGGTTAATCTGGCAGCACTTTGCTGGACTACCCATGCTGAAAAAAAATTAACTGCTAAACATAAAGTTAGAAGATTAATGCCTGAATTGGCAACTGTCACTGCAAAATATCTCCCCCTAAACCACAAAGACATTAATTTAGCCATGGTGGTAAAAAGTATTTATGTTCAGTTTTTGACTCAAGAGTTGAATTTAGCAGTGAAGGGAGGTCATAATTACACAAATATATTATTTTGAGAATAGTGTTAATGCCATGGTGAGCTGAAGTGGAGGCTTTTTATTACTCAGTAAGGAACATAATATACCTGTGCGCTTCTAAATTGTTCAAGACCCAGAAGATGATGCCACAGCAGACTTCTAACAACCACTCTGTCCCCTCCACCTGCTCTCCAGAGCAGTCAATAAGCAGTTTGGTATTTTACTGCCTAGCAAGCAGAGACTTTCTGCAGTCAGTCTGCTACTCCTGCATTTTCATAGTGTTAATCTCATAGATTATCTGAGACTTCATCCTAGCTGGTAACTAAGACCAAAAAGTATTCCAGGCCGAGGGTTCAGAATCCAGCACAAAGGCAGCAGTCTTATTTGCAAACATACTGGAACTGAACAGCACAGACCCGCTTTTCTGCCTGTAAAAGGAACAGTTGTGCAAGTCAGTTCACACCTCTGTGCCTGCCTCAGTTTTCCCATCTAGGAATGAAAACCAAAATCTAGAAACTCCCCTAAATAAAGCAGCTCCCTACCATCACCACCCCCACATTTAAACACTCAGCAGTGAGTATGGTTTATCAGCTTGCAGCTGGCAGCTGTGTCCCCTGTCCTGGTCCTGTTCCAAGAGGGCAAGGCTGGGACATGGAGAAGGGTAACTCACCCTACCTGATGAAGAGCCTGTGACTCCTTTATTTCACAAACTTTGCTATTAATTCTGAGAATCTTCCACAACTGTCATATGTAATGGGGCTATCATTAGCAAGGCTACATTTCTCAGACATCACTTTCTCCTCCAAGTTCCTGGTGCTCTGCATGAAATTGGAAGGCGTCAGGCTGGGTGCCTGCTTACTGCCTAAGTGCAAGAGCTGATAATGATGCCCTCGCTCCTGCTAGCAGGGATGCTGGCCACTGGTCCCTGTAACCAACTCTCTTTTACAGAGCGAAGGCAGCAGCTGCGACTGTACAGCCAATATAAAGAATTTTCCAGATAACCAGACACTGATCAAGCGCATGATGATTAAATGTGCAGATGTAGCAAATCCATGTCGCCCCCTAGAGCTATGTATCGAATGGGCAGGGAGGATTTCAGAGGAGTATTTTGCACAGGTACGCATATTTTTATAATTTGACTATTATGTTATGTGACAAAGTGCACATCAGTTGGGTCTGCTGTTCCACACGGGGTCTGCCTGGCATCACAATGGAGTCTAGATGTATGCTTTTTGTCCCCAGCCAGAACTGGACCCTCGATTTCATGCAGAATTCACTCCAGCCAAAGTTAGCTAGTTTGCTTACCATGAAGCTTGCAGTACAGAGTGGTGGAAAGGAGGTGTTACACTTTCAGCTTTCTCCATCTGGCCAAAACAAAATTATTTGATTAGCCTTAGTCAATTTAATTTGCTGAAATTCAAGAGCGTCACCATTCTAGCTTCTAGTCCCAATACCTTCCCTGAAAAGAGCATGAAGATCGATGCCTGATGAAGCCCTCAACTGAATCATCAGGCTGGCCCTTTCTCTTCTAAGATGGCACCTGAACTATTGTCACGGTAGGCAGATGATGTAGTAGGCCAGTACTGCAGCTATGTGGGCAGTGTAAATGCTTACCACATGGGATCGCTCCAGACAGAACTGGAAGCTCAACTTCCTTTCTTAATATTCAGCTTTTCTAACACAAATGCACCAGCTTCCTGAAAGTGCAACGCTCTTCTAGTTCTTTATTTGAACACCTGCTAGATTCTTAGCTTTCATTTGCCACTAATGGTGCAGAAATCAGCAGCTATGACTGGAGAGACAGAAAAGTGGGCATGCCTACCATCCAAATTCAGATCATACATGTGATAGTTAGTTACTACTGAAGAAAATTGTAGGTAACGCCTGGGACGTGTGAACTTCATTTTAATGACAGTGAATAAATCTGATCACTTCCTAAGTAAGATCAAGGATCACTTAGGCTGTATCTCCCTAGCAGTCAAGGTATCGTGAGCTAGCTTTAAACTGCCAATCTTAGGCACTAGCCTACTAGCAATGTAAGGTGCTGAGAACTGCTCTGCTCTTCATTTGCTTTTTCTGGTAATTTTGGGGACTGCCCTGCTGCCACTTCCAGCATTAGGTGCTGCCTACACTATTCAAAATGGGGTTTTTTGTAATTAAATTCCAAGACTGTTGAGGTGATTGGCTCCTCCACTATACCGAGTGTAACAAAACCAGCCCGCTTCCAGTTGTGGACACAGAGTCAAAGGGCATACCCTTACTTCTATTCATCTTATAACCCAATACACACAGAGAAAGTAGTGACAGCAACATCCCTCTTACCTGAAGGACAAATGGTTTGAAACAGCCACTAGAGATGTGGAAAAGAGCTCAGACTTGTCATCTGCTAAAGGACTCTTCAACCCCATTTTCCTTTTTTAGCTGGTGTGCCCTAATCACCAGATTGGAGCGTTCTGTCTCGCCAGAGTTAAGAGCAATCGCAGCACTACAATAATAAAGTACTTGTGAAAGGGAAGCAATGTTGATTTCAGTCCCTGTTCCAGATGAAAAAAACACATGAAACTAAAGCAATTTGCCTCTGGGGTTCTAAGGTTTGTCGATCTCAGATCTCCTACTGCAATTCATCTAATCCCCTGGCCTTTGCTACAGTAGCATGAAAGCCAGCAAAGCTCTAAGGGCTAACTGGAGTTTTGTTTTCTTAGACTGATGAAGAGAAGAGACAGGGTCTGCCTGTTGTAATGCCAGTATTTGATAGAAACACCTGCAGCATCCCCAAGTCTCAAATTTCCTTCATTGATTATTTTATAACAGATATGTTCGATGCGTGGGATGGTAAGTACTTCTGCTTTTTTCTTTCTTGCTCTAAGGCAGAGGTTTCCACAGAGTAAAACGAATAATCTCAAGCTGGCCTCGAGTCCAATTTTTTTCAAGGGCAGTACCTGTATATAAGCAGTATAGCATAGGATCTAAGCAACAATGCTGCTGAAGCCCATTTCACTGCACACACCACCAGCTTTATGAAAGTTGAGCGTTTACCAGACAATCTCTGTAAAGAAGGAAGGAGTAATGGTTTAGAACTAAGCTTTTTTTCATCTAGGTCTTTTTTCCTTTAGCAATGTATTTCTGAGCAGCAGAAACTGAGACCACAGTGGTAGCATGTTAGCATAATTTAATAAAGTCACCGTACATAAGGGACTTGCTTGAAAGAGTAACAGACTGAAAAAAAAAAATCTGTCCTCTTTTAGCATTAGCTTACAGCTGAAGGAACAGAAAAGTAGGAGAATTTCAGATGAGGTTGGGCTGTTCTTCTGCCCAGTCTGTATACATAGTACAATTCTTTCTCCTGTTCATTTCAGCATTTGCACATCTGCCTGTTTTGATGCAACATTTGGCTAATAACTACAAACACTGGAAAACACTGGATGAGTTAAAGTGCAAGAGTCTCAGGCTCCCACCGGAAAACAACAACTAACACTAAGGCAAGAAAAACAGACCTCTTGATCTACCAGTTTCACTGTGAATCACTTACTGACTTGGCTACAAGAGGGATGGTGTTTCCTTTCCAGTGAAATTCAGACTGCATGGCAAGAAGGAAATATTTTATTCATCACTTTTAAGCTTCTTTGAATCCTACACAAAAAAGTTTTCAAAAAGGCTACATAATCCACAGATTAAAAAGTGCTCTTTGGAAATAACATTTTGTGGCAGAAAATGTACTTCTGAAACTAATTTCTAATACTGAATATGTGTTTGTCAAATCTTGTAATTGATAGAACTGTATTCATTAACACTTCACACATCTGTTTCTGAGACAGAGGGGTAATCTAGTCACCAGTAGAGTAAGAATAGGTTGACAAATAAGCATAAAAACTTCCCACTTATCTAGCATAAATTTGCTCCAATTCCATCAATGTTCTTCAGCTCTCTGAATCATAATTCTAAAGAGAACATGCACAGCAGAACAAGTAAACCTCAATAAATTGGATACAGTAAAGAACAAACCCTGCATAAGTTAAAACAACCTTCTTCTTACAGAGACCGTCTCTGAGCACTGCCTGTTCTCTCTTCTTTTCCATATAAAATTGTGGTAGGAATCAAATTCCCTTAAAATTGGCTATATAATGGAGGAAAATAAGCAAGTTCTGTATAATTGGTGCCATCCACATGTTCCTCTGCCATCTTAGGAGATGTTATGATGCAATGTTTCATCAAATTTTACACAAAAAACATTGTGGCACTTGATCAACATCCTTTTTTATAAAGTGGTGTTTGTACACATGGTCATCAATTTTCTTAAACCAATCTAAATTTTATGAGAAGTCCATATATTGTGCTACTTAGTTCTAGGATGAACCTGTTGCTTTTTAAAAAAAGTTTCCAGGTTACAATTTGTAACAGCATTGTAATTTGTACTGCTTTTTCCCTCATAATAAAATGCTGGTTTGTTTTGTGATGTAAAAAGTATTTCAAAAGATGTAAATAGGTTAAAATCAAACAAAGTTTTTCATTAAAGATACAAAATTTATGCTAAAGCTTCCACAGCACAAAGGCATATTTTTGTACATCTCATTTTAATCACATGCAGAACACGAACATGAGTTCAAATTTTAGACTATTGTCAGACTATTCAGTTAATAAATACTAGCAGAACTGCTGATTTTTAACACTGTGCACTCCACACCACGCAAAAGCATCAAAGCCACAGCTGCAGCTGAAGCAGTCCACTACTCGTTAAAAGGAAACGTCTCAGCTGACACATATTCTTTACCTCCCCTATGCTTTAGCAAGAACTGAACCCAGTAAACAGAAAAAAAAACCCAACAAAATCAAGTTTAGATTGCTGTGGAAGAAAAGTGACAATGATTGTGGTTTACTGCAGGTAGCTTACATAATGTGCCAACCTTTTTTGTATGTTTTGTACGAAGTTCTGAAACAAAAGGAAACATTCATAAAATGTATGTGCAGAGAAATGTATATAAGCTATATTTTTGTTAGAATTGTAATAGAACCTTACTTCTGTCATAGCTAAGGCAGGCTGCTGTGTATTAAAATGTTGCATTGTGTATATTTGAAGAATGGTGTTTCTGGTGAAGTACGTTTATTCATTCTTTCTTATTATCTACTGCAACACTCTTCAATGGATTTTTATTCAGATAAGTCAAACCTCTGTTTTTAGAACTTTATTTAGAACTAGTGCTCTCAGTGGTTGTATCTTAACTATTCTGATGACTGAACACTCACTGTAGCTTGCATTAGAGAAAAAAATTTCACAAGACTCAAAGCTTTGTCATCTTAATTTAATTTGTTAAATACAGCAACACTGTAAGACCACATCCATGTAAAACATTTCAATTCATTATTTTTGTCACACTTCTGTCACAAGGAAGAAAATGTGAATGGTGGAAGGAATCTAAGAAATAAAGTTCAGCCTCAGTTCTGGTTCACGAGTTAAGGTGTTAATGCGGAATCAGTATATTTGTTGCAAGATCCCGTGTTTCTTCCCACAGTCAGAGACTAAGCAAAAAAAGTAATTTGTGTGAAGATATGTCCTCTTTAATCATCATCTGCCAGCTGTGTCAGATATCTTAAACTCTAACCTGTCCAGTTAACTAACAGCTGCTTGTTTCATGCTTTTGTCAGTGCACACATATGTAAAACAGCCACCTCAGAATGGTACAAGTAATAAGGGTAGATCTGATAAAGATATTTACTTTCATGATGTGAACATACGGAATTCTGCACTACTGTGAGGTGGAAAAAGCAATTAAAAGGACATAAGGTAGAAGTAAAAATTCTCATCTGGTCACCCTAATTCTGCTCACTGCATTTCCCAGCAGCAAGTGACAAACTCTTACTTACTAGGAGTAGGCTAGTATAGCCTTACTGCGTTCACTGTTATGCTTAAAAGTTCATTTGTAAAACAAAGAACTCGATTCAATGCTTTCAACTCAACCATCTTTGAAGGAAGAGACTCTTGGGAGATCTATTACCAAGGGAGTATATCTGAGAACCATGGCACTTCTGATAGATAGAAATATTTATACATGCATGTAGGACTCTTTAAGGCTGAATTACATCCCTGTAAAGTGCACAGGGAGTTTTGTGACTAGAACTGTTCAGTTAAACAGGTCTGTTTCTCTACCAGGTATTCACTTAAAAGCAGTCACATAAAAATGAAATAGTCATTCTCATGGTATAGGAAGAAGACATAATAAAAAGATAATGGTCCTTCTCTCTAGTTGTAACTGATGGTAGCAGTAGCCTCTCCAAAACAACTAAGTTTTATAAGCTTTTGCTGTAAAGTTTTAGTAACAATGTGTAAACACACACTTTATATACAGCTAAACAGTTATTTCTCAATTTAAACAAGGGAAACAGAGCCAAAGAGAACCTGATCTCCTCAGCCTCTACTGGGGTAGCCAAAAATGCAACACTTGCTGATGAAGACAGGCTGAAACAGTGCAGACTGACAGGCAGAAAGGCTTAACATGCCTTCCTCCTCCAAGTTCAATACCATACACCCAAAGGTATGTTATCATTAGCTGCAATGCAAACACTTTTCCTATGCTGGTCTATTGAATAGCCACACAGAGCAAAGAACATGCAGCTCAAGATTTAACACTGACTTAACCTTCCTGGATTGAAGGGAGAGAGTAATTTAACAACTCTCCATCTCTTCTGCGTTTTTCAAAGATGGCATTTTGAGCTCTACACTCAAATAAGACTGGTTGTACAAGTTGACTGAAGTGGGGAAAAAAATATAACTCAAAATTTTACTGTTCCTCTGCCCTGTCTTCCAGGGAAGATTATGGTCAGACTCAAGAGGCAAAGCTTGACTTCTGTGTGGTAGGGGCAAGGCAAGTGCCCACAGGGGCTGGGGGAAGCAAGTCTAAAAGGCTCCTTGTTTTTTTCTAGGAAGCTTGGGCTTCCTCCTTTTGCTTCTGCTCTTGTCAGGATCTGCTTAGTCCTTTGTTTTAATAGCACTTAACTGCAGCCACTGGTTCCTAAATCTGGAATTACAGCCCTGTAGTCCCCTGCACTGGAAACAGTTCTCTGATTCAAAGGGAAGAGATGGCACTGAAAAGTTGCATGACACTTACTCCTAACTAAGTGCTGGACCTTCTGAGTAGACCTGAGGACAGCAGCACCGGCTTCTACATGGCTTTATGACCACTAAGTTCCCAAACTCCCCGCTTTCCTAGCTCTCCTCTGTTGGAATGGTAACTTAGCACTCATTATCTTATCCTCCCTCCCACTTTCTTTGTATCAGTTCTGGGTTTAACTTTGCCTTTGTTTTTTCTTTTGGGTTTTTGTTGCTTTGGTTTGCAGTTTTTGTTTCAGTTTGGAGTTATTTTCCTACTCCTGTTTAGCTTGGAGATTACTGCTGCTACCTGCAGCTTGAAAAAGGCATTGTGTACTTAGAGACTTCTTACTTTTAAACTCTAAAATACTATTTATCCTTACAAACTTGTGCCAGATTCCTCTGCAGTCAAACTTCACGTAATAATTTAGTACTCATCCGACAGAAGTGTTTTGCTAGCATTGAACACATCAACTGCTCCTGCTTAAGAAAGTATTTTACATCCAGAAAATCCATAGTAAGGCCAGTGCTTTTTATTAGATACAAATTAATTTGATGAATGCATTATGGAAAAGACTAAGCTAAACTAATCACACTTCATGCTAGACATGGTAATGGTGCTGTATAAACTCCAATAGTGTAGGTTAACTCACGGTAAAACTGCAACTACTGCCAGCAAGGAGTATCTATATAACTTGTTTTGCCAAAAATTAAAACCTGACAGACCGGTGTTGCCTACTTTTCTTTCTTGCTCTTACCCTTGGTGCAGGATAGAATTTTTGCATTTGAAGTTACTATTTGAGAACTGTTTCTTTTAGGTTTTTTTGTAGATACATAAATCTGAGCCATCAGCAACTACAGTTTAGTTCAAGAAACAAGTTACATAAAGCAGGAAGCCTCAGGGTTTTTTTCTGTGCCTTGTTTCTGCACGTAATACTGTGGAATGCCCCCAACTGCTTTAGTTATGATCTGTCTAAGGATTTTCACAGATCTTGATTTTGACATCCACCCATGATACTTTTAAACATTAGGAATAATATTAGAAACTATTTAATTAGTCGATCATTATCTTCAGGCTTTCAAGAGAACACCACTTCTGCTGACAAAGTAAGCCAAGTAAGTTTCAACAAGCAAAATTCTCCTTTGAGAAGAGTAGTAGCAACTAATAAAAAATCCAATATAATACATGACATTAAGCGTAAACCTTACTGGTTGTCCCATTCCCAGTAGCTCAGACTTTCCTTTACACTCACATTTAACACACATGCAGGTTACACATATGTAGCCTGTATTTGAGCAATTTAAAATTTGACCTGCAAATCACCATTTTGCGCCAATTTTTGAAAGAGTGTTAAACTGCGGAGTCTAGATTCTCGTTCACCATCCTTCCACAAGATAACGAGGTGGTCAGCAGAGCATGTAGCCAGTCCCAGTTCACCAAAGTACAGGAACATCTGCAATGAAACAATTACTATTACCATGATGCTCACATGAGATTGTCAGCTTCCTTAAATATTCAGTGTACAGCTGGACTAAACAAATACATGTGTCTGAAATGGTTCTGCTTGAACATAGGTATGCAAAATTACAATGAATACCTTCTATATGTTTGAGATGTCATAAAATCCCTACATGAAAAGAACTCTTTAAAACAGCAGTTCACACAGGAAGATCTCAGTTTAGAAAGAGCAGTAAAGCCTTACAGATAGGGAAGCTAAGATACAGAATATTGAAGAAACTTGTTCTAAATCAGCAGTAGAAGAGCGAGTGACTTGTGTGAACGCTGATCTCCTGATTTCTTAGGAACAGAAGCCACTGTTCTGTTCACTTGGGTACACTGTCCCCTTCCCACACAGCACCACAGGCTACCATCACCAGGCCTGGAAGGATCAAAGAGTAATCAGCACGTGCCTGGTCACACATAGGAAGCCAAATCAGCTAGAACTGCAACAAAGAAGAAAAGTACAGCAGCACTGAAGGGCTTATGCGAGAGCAGTGGAGCTGACAAGCCATGTAGTCATTCCTGACTTCAAAGGCCTCCACAAGGCTGCCTAAAACTAGCCACTAATTGTAGTTCAACACAACAGCCAGTGGAAGCAGGTCACATGATGCCACTATGGCATGCTTGCAGTGTCCTGACTCTTCACCTTGTTGAAGGGATCTGCCCAGGGAAAGCATTCAGGCCAAAGACTGTGCTACAGCCAACCTGCTCTGGGAACAGCCACTTACTAGCTATGTGGCTCTGGCCAAGCCCACATCATTTCATCACTACTCAACATTTCCAGCCTCAACTGCTCCAGTCTGCCCAGAGTTTAAAAATCGAATTTTCCATACATAGAACATTGCCAGAAATCACATCCACCATCATCTCAGTTACTCCTTGGCTCTGCAGCATCCCAGCAAAGCCCCTACATATGCGTCTCACCTCCTTTCCTGTGTCTCTTGCTGAATTACACACTATGTCCTCTTTCTTAGAGAGCAAATCTCCATATTGATAATAGGGCCTCTTTCAACAGTTGTTCAGAAAGAAAGATAGTAGAGAGGGGCAGAAAGCCTTGCAGGAATCCCTGTAGCAGAAAGGTTCACCTTAGCTACTAGTGAAAAGCTTTCAGCTTTTGGCAGTAGCAGTTCTGAAATCCAGTCAGTCTCACGAATACCTGTGAGCAAAACTACTGCAGAACCATACCGCTCCTCTCTACCTGCCCTTCCCCCTGCTCCTGCCAAGAATGTGTATAAAAGTCCACTGTAAGAAAGTGATTTGTTACTCCAACAGGTTTGTCAAATGCAAAAAGGTACGGAGGGAAAATGCCATATAAAACAAAAACATACGCTATTAGGCCGACAGAAGCATAGAATGGTACCTGATTGTCGTGGTTTAACCCCAGCCAGCAACTAAGCACCACGCAGCCACTCACTTATTCCCTCCCACCCAGTGCGATGGGGGAGAGAGTCGGGAAAAAAAAAGGAAAACTTGTGGGTTGAGATAAGAACAGTTTAATAGAACAGAAAGGAAGAAACTAATAATGATAATAACAACAATAATAAAATAATAATAATAATAATAATAATAATAATAATAAAGGATTGGAATATTCAAGTGATGCACAATGCAATTGCTTACCACCTGCTGACCAACGCTCAGTGAATTCCTGAGCGGTGATCCCCCCAGCCACACTCCCCCCAGTTTATATACTAGACATGATGTCACATGGTATGGAATACCCCTTGGCCAGTTCAGGTCAGTTGTCCTGGCTGTGTCCCCTCCCAACTTCTTGTGGCCGTCCAGCCTTCTTGCTGGCTGGGCATGAGAAACTGAAAAATCCTTGACTTAGTTTAAACATTACTTAGCAACAACTGAAAACACCAGTTTTCATACTGAACCCAAAACACAGCACTATACCAGCTACTAGGAAGACAATTAACTCTATCCTAGCTGAAACCAGGACACTGATCTAAAATTAAGAGACCTCCTTAAGGCCCACAGCACAGGTGGCTAAGAAATTCCTGAATGTGTTGTTTTATATGAGCCCTTGTTTAGACTGCAAACTTAAGATGAAATCTGGAACAAACAGGTAGTTCCCAGCTCTGTTTGCAGTCTATAAGGAAACCCAATACCCCACCAGATTATCTGTAGCATGTATGTATATACATAAACACACAATCCTCCAGCATCAGTGAGTGTCTGAGTTCTCATTAGAACATCAAGTCAGTATGTATTGTTGTTTTCACACTGCACTAAATATATCACACAATCAGTATGTTCCCAGCCTCCAGAGCCAGATAGTCAAAAGTTACAACTGTTTAAGAAACACTGCCAAAATTACATTAGTAAGTGAAATTCACTTTTTTCTTATTCTTACTAAAGCTGACCTACCTGCACAGCTGATGAATGACCAATCAAATCACCAACCAGCTCCAAGAAATACACAGGTGTATTCTCCTGCATTTTCTTTGCAGCTTGGTTTGCCTGCTTGTTTGCCCTTCCAAATCCCCACATGTTGAAAAACCCTGGGAAAAAAAAAATCTTTTATTTTGGCAAAAATCACAAATACAATTTATTTCCTCTAGCTAAAGAGAGAACTACAGGAGTCACTTGAAATCTAAAAGCAGGACAGTCTGCATGAAAAATGACAGAAGCATTGTACTGCACAGTATTTCTACATCTAGATTATTCATCCTGAGGAGAAGAAACATAGCTACTTTCTCTTTTATCCTTACTAGAGGTAATTTAGCAGCCATGTTGAATTACTCACCTGGATGAGACAATACACAGATTTAGCAAGAAATCCAAGGACTGCCTAAATGAACTAACTGAACAAATGTAGATGCAGGACAGTGATATTTACCTTTGCTCTGTCCTCCTAAACTGTTACTTGTGCAAAGAGGAGAGAAATGAGATGCCAGTCCCTGTGTGTCCCACACTAAGGCATTAGAGTGCTGGCATACAGGTAACAAGCAAGTTTCTGAAGCTGAATTGCCTAGTTTTATACTGCCCACTGGCTTTCTCCTTCAGATTTAAAACTATCAGCCAAACTGGACTATAAACATATTACTCCACATGTTCCATTTATTGCAAGAAAATACACATCTGTGCCACAGACTCCAGAAGAACTGTGTAATAATACTGACAGAAGTAAGCAAGTTGGGTTCTGTACACAATGCAGTTCAGACTTTCTTCCTGACCTTTCCCTCAGCCCTGTCAGCACACAAAACAAGAAGTGTGCTAGACCATGGCTCTGGTGCAAGGGAGATAACTGGAGAGATGAACACCTACTCAGGGGATTCCTCAGAATAAAAACAGAGCAAGTCAGCAGCAGTCCACCTATCTCACTGTTGCATACGGTTTCTTTCAAATGTCTCACATCATAGAAATTATAAATTTCCAATGTGAAACCAAATACCACTTGTCACAATAAGAAGCAGAACTGTGTAAATCAGCTGTCACCAGCAATACTGAAGACAGAACATTCCTGAAAAAAAGTGTTTCTAAATCAACCCAGCCTGCTTGCTGGTGGGGTGGTATGAGAAGCAGAAAAGGTCTTGACTCTTGTGTAAGCACTGCTTAGCAATAACTAAGACATCCCTGAATTATCAACACTGTTTCCAGCACAAATCCAGAACATAGCCCCATACTAGCTACTATGAAGAAAATTAACTCTATCCCAGCCAAAACCAGCACACATCCAGAGGTAGCATGTAAGTGAGGTTAGATACAGCCTCAAAGTGAGTACCAGTGTCATTCCAAGTTCAAGGAGGAGATGCGGAAAACACATTTTTTGTGCCAGATGCTCTTCTGCAAGCTTCTCTTCAGCTTTCTTCACAAGGTCCTACAACTATTTACTCTTGCATGGTAGAGGATCCAGCACTATTCAGTACAAGAAGTAGATCAAGGTTTGTCAGGAGAGGTCGTAATTTTTGTTAAACCAGCTGACACAACTGTAAACTTTAAATAAGATTTATGGCACAGAACTGCTTCAGCTGGACCTTCTAACTTCCCGTATCAGATCTTGGAGGGCTCATATATCCATGTCTTCAATTTCCCTCCCACACCTGTTATCAGCTGGTTGAACACAAGACATTATCTCTTCTTACAAAGCCTGTAAACCTCTCTATTCCTATATAGTGAATACGGGGTTTCCCGTTACCCTTTTAAAATGTTCTTTTCACCCCCCAGTAATAGCAAACCTGTCGGAACTGGTTCAGCTGGCAGCTGCTGCTTTTCTCGCAGCTCCCAAATGCGCACACTGCCATCTTCTGAACAGGAGATCAGCTGCCTGTAAAAACAGTTGATAAGCAACACTAGCATGGATATTTATCTGCGCAAGTTACCTTGTGTTGCTTCCATAAAAGAGACAGCAAGTGCCTCAGGTTCTGCACAAGTTTGCTAGAACTCTCAAATGTAGCAGGAAATCCAGATGTTCCATACAAAACAAGGTGCATTTGTAGCAGGACAAACTGTAATGGACTTACAAGATAGGTGGGAAAAAAACCCATATTTTCAATCCCGTTTTAAAAGCATACCACTCCATAAACACAAAAAATAGACTTTGCAAACGCTGTTCCACTAACTGGCTTCTGTAAGCTTACTTTCATTACGGAAAAACGTATTTATGAAAAACATATTTTTTCTTATGAAAAAAATGAAAGATACTCCTTTTCATTACATGTTTAGAACTGTACATGCATTTACAAGATCAAGGCCCTAATTTTTACCTTCTGACAGACTTTTGCTCTATTGAACAAGAGTATAAAGGGATCTAACAACACAACTATTAGATCATATATATGTAGCAAATTGTCCAACTTGGCTGTCAAAATAAGTTCCAGCTAGAAATTTAGCACTAATGAACAAGGCTGGAAGTTACTATTTTTTGTTAAGACAGTTCAACAGTTACCAAATATTTAGTGAAATATTTACTGAATATGCCATAGGCCTTTGCTTTATAGAAGTAAAATGTCATTAAGCTATATTTTCACAACATAGGCAAAAGTGCTTTATCAAGTCTGATTTTGAAAATAGCCAAGATATTTTACTCTGAGCCTGTGCATCAAGCATACCAGATTACAGTTTCTTCACACTGAGTTACAATGATGCATTTTCAAAAACCAGATCAACAAGCTCTATCTAATTAAAGCAGATCAAACTAAAGATCAAGTCCCTGCCCTAGAAATTAGATGTAGCTTTGCAGACTGTCTCTAGCCACCCTCCAAGTTCTGCATTTCTTTACTGCGTTAACAAAATGTACCATGACCTGTACCTGTTTGGAAGCTTTTCAATGTGTAGTACAGAGGATTCATGAGCAGTTCTCTGGCAGGCAATCACACGCTTCATTTGAAGATTATATACATATATGCCTTTCCCAACAGCAGCAAACACACACTGGAAAGAAAATTCAATGGAACAACTTACAGGAACAGATACTGAAGGATCACCCTGCATGGATTTCCAGTAGTACTATGATGTCATCTAGCCCATATTATCTAGCTTGTTTCTGTCCTCATGTTACTGCTTTATCCCAAATATATGGAATCAGCAAGTTATTAAAAAATTATGGATTTTTTGGAGGAAATGAGAGATATCCTCCAATACTCTAAGCAGTTGTTTCACTTCTGTATTTTCATCCTGTACCTTACAGTCTAAGCAGAAACCAAGCATACCAACAATCAACACATTTCTGCAATTAAACATTTATGTTCTTACACTAAAATAACGTTCTGTGTTTTGACAAACTCTTGTTTTATCAAGAAAGATTGACAATACAGGAAGCTCTTTCGCATTTTTGCCTTTTTTTTTTAAATTTAACTGAAAGTGCGCAAAGGGGTCTCGCCCAAGAAATTGGGCTCTACTGAGTGTAGAAAAGGAACTCTCTCACAGAAAGGTATTACACAATACTGCAAAGGTCTGGAACCAATTTTGCATTCAGTGCTCTTCAGAAGAGTGCAGGGATTCTGTCTCATAACCATCACGGCCCTAAGAAGCCACAAGCAGTTTAAAAATCATTGGACCTGGACCCTTTCATGACTTGTAATGATTTTAGAGAGGACAAACACACAATCATGTGTACATACACACAATAAATATTTGGTACCAGAGAAGTGTAAAATGCTTCCATTCAGTACTTATTTGGGTTTTTGAACATACCTTGTTTTGGTGATGGTATGCTGGATCTTCTCCCTGAATGGCCTGCTTCATCTACACAGCCCAAACATTAATGTCTCATAAGCAGTTCACACTACACACTTTGCCAACATTTTGTAAAACTGATAACGCAGCATCTTTGACTAAGATTTCCTATCTATATTCAACGGTGTTTTGACACTGTTCAAAACTTTGTCCAGGTTTTTGTTGGGTTTTGTTTCAGGTTTGGTTTGTTAGGTTTTTTCTTTTCTTATGCACACCTGTGATTGGAGTTCCCATAGCTCTGAAACTAAGCTCAGATAGCACTCTACCAAATCAAGGAAAAAACACTGAGCCCATTTTTATTATTTTCCTAGTTTTATGTGAGGCTCACTCTGATGGCCTTCCACATCACTCTTCCACTCCTATATCTCAGCCTTTTCTCCCTTACAGTCTTCCACCCTGAGACAGGTCTTGAGTTTCATATAGTCTTACAGCTTTGCAAAAGATGCTCTTCACAGATCACACTTTAAAAAAAAAACAAACAAACAAAAACAAACAAACAAACAAACAAAAAAAACCACAACCAAAACCAAACAAACACACAAGCCCTGGCAAAACCCTGGTCATCTCAAACCATCCCAAAAATAACAAATGATGAAGCATAAAATTATACACCTATCTTAACCAGCAAGTTAAAGACACACTCACACTTGTCAGGACAGCAGATGCACGCCTTAGCACTGTTTCCTAGTATTGCTGAACCTTTACCATCCCATTTGTTTCTGAATGACGTTTTGCCTACAAACTCGGTCAAACTAGACAAGTGCATCTTCTCCAATTACCTAACTACCAAGCCTGTTGACAAAGTTTCTAACAGAGAAAACACCAACTTTTTTTTATTTATTTATTTTTTTTAACATGAAGAACAGTGTTCTGCTTTTAGATAGCAGGTAACAAAGTAATTCATTAAAGGAATACATTTCTTCACCACTTTAAGTAGGAACTTTACAATACAGACAGCTCTGCCCTAAAAGCACCTTCTATTGCAGGACACACTGCTAGAACCACCTTTTCTTCCCACCATTCAGAAGTCTCACAATAAATAAAATTCTGCAACAATTCATTTAGTTCAATTCCATGAATGGAAGAAAGTCCTCAGCAGCCTCAGATTCAACATGCAGTGTTTTAACTACTTCTGAACTTCCCAGAATTCTTTTCCCCTCCCTTAAAACACATCTTGTATAGCTTTCAAGCAGGGAATCAAAATATTCTGAAGGTAAATTATAGAACTTCTCCTGAAGAGGACTGGCTTTTTGGTCCTTCTAGAACTAAGCAGCCACAACAAAACCACTGGAAATCCTACCTTTAGGGACAACTACATCTCTTTCCCCCCACCCCAATGTTTCTCTCTCCAGTGTTTTAGGAATGCTCTTTTCACAGATAGTAAAATGCATCAGGTGACTACCTGGCCCTCCTGGCCCTCAGCCTACATTCAGGCTTCTCCACAGATTTTATTTTGTTATAGCTCATCTCTCTGAAACAATTTCCAGGAATCCCTTTCTTAATCATTCCTCAGCAATGGGCCTACAGACCCCAAAACAAAATCTCACTGTATCCCAACCATGAAACATCTTTTCTTTTGCCACTAACAGTTGGTAACATTTCACAAAAGTAAGTAACAGCCTGAGGATATTTAGTGTTTCCTGAACAATAACTGGGTTCTATCTGAGTATTCCGACCAAGAACTCTTAGATTATCTCCAAAGCACGATTACAGTAGACTGGATTTTGGACCTGTATATGTGCTCTTTATAATTGAGTATAGCCCACCTGTACAGAAGCAGCAATATTTATTTACTACTAAGCACAGACATATGCCTATTCTTTAATTCACCTCATAATACCCTCAGCTATAACTGCTCAAGAGGCACATTATTGTGGAAACTGCATTTCCAGAACTAGGGAATATGAAAGACATATGCCATCAAAACACACACCTCCTGTTTATTTTTCTCTAGTGGTACTGTAAACAACTAATAAATCTTTGTCAGTCAAAAAGAAATGCTGTTGTGACAGTCCATTATGTTAGTTCCCATACTTTCGGTATATTACAACCTTCAGTTAGCTCAGTGACCAAAATTTTACATGAAAATTGTTGACTGTGTAACAGTAGCTGTGCAAATTTTAAAGCTGTGCAAATTTTAAAGCAGCCTCTCATATTAAAACAAGCTAACTGAAAACACAAAACACTTGGCCTTCTGTGATAAGGTCATGCTAGCTCACTTTAAGTAGTTTACTCTGTTTAAAGCTTTTTACCTCCTCATCAGATGTTAAGTGTTGAACTGAAGTTTCATTTGGGCTTTGGGATAACTTTATTTCCGGCTGTACATCTGGATGGACAGACGAATCCCAGAAGTTGCACTCAGATGCCTGCTTTGTCCAGTCAAGTGCATCCCAAACTATTAACTCACCCACGTGAGAACCAGTCACAAAAGTCAAGTCTAGAGGGTGAAAAAGAAGACAACCAACCCCACACAGAAATCGCATGATATAAAAAACCCACTTCACACAAAGTTACAGCCCTAGAAAGTTAAGAGATCCCATTTTTGAGTGAAACTATGTAGAATGTGCAGTACATAACCAACTGGATAAAAACCTCTCCCTTTGAGTAAGTGCTCATTTGATTACCTAGCATAGGTCAGATGAGCAAAAGGAGATGAGCTCTCTTGTAAAATTAAAACTAGGAAGGAGAATGTTCACCAGCCACAGTGCACAGTACAGTATAGCAAAGGCAAGGAATACCACCAAAAGTATGTACAAGTATTTGAAGTTCATTTGTTGCCTATGTACAAAACTGTTCTATTCCCTGGACAAGTAGGTATGTTAGCACCCCTCAGAGACAGCAAAGTATGTCTTTGCCATAAGCAGAAATACCGATCACAAATTAAATGGATGAGTTAATGGCAAGATTGAAGTAGCTGCTCGTGAATTTGTCAATCACACGTGGAAAGGAACTGCTTCAACAATACTTAATACAGGTAGCATATTGTCTTTTTAAGCCAAATGTTGCTTCATCTTCATAATCAAAAAGGAGAAAATAATGGCAACAGGAAGTCCCAGAAACAACTATCATAGAATCCAAGTTTTCTTCTTTCCAGCTTCTTGTTACCTCTGTACCATAACCCCTTTGTGTCAATCAGGCTGACACAAATAAGCCCATGGACAAATACATGCTCCCTATCACACCAGTAATAACTCGTCCTGGGCTCTGGGGATGCTCTATAAAAAGAGTCAGGGGAGAACAAAGTAGAAGGGATTGATACCTGCAGCAGAGAAGACAGAATTTCAGGTAATAGCTCAGTATTGCCCTAATAAGCAGTAGAGATTGCATCATCTTCCAGAGCCTCTAAATAATGGGTCTACATGCAGGCCCACATCTGCACACCCAGAACTTGCAGTTACCTTGGGACTACAACTGCAAAGGATGTGGCACTGTATATTCCATTTTAAGAATCAGAAGGAACAAGAAAAAATAGCATTTTAAACTTTCCCAACACAAAGAAAATCCAGAGTTCCATCCCCATCAATGACATTGCCTCTTTTGTGCCTTTTGTATATCGTAACCTGCCTGGTTTCATTTCACTGTTAATCAATAAATAAAGCCATTATATTTTCACATTTCACTACCTTTGCAGCTACACAGGAAGGCACATCTACTAGTTATTATGTTTCACTCCAGTTAGAAGTTTGGTCCCAATAAAAACTCCATAGCTGAAATATCCCACTGGTAACTAACAAAATTAGTAACATTATAAAACAACTCTTACCATTGACACTGACTAATGACAAAATGTTATCCTGGTGGTCAACAAGACGTTTTACTTCAAGGACATTCCAACCTTCAGACCCATCATCAGAAGTAATCAACCTAAAAATTACTTCAAAGATAGAGACAGAAATTGTCTAAATAAACTTTATCATTCAGAATAAAATGTAGCTATGCTTAAGTAAAACATATCATTTTTGGAAAGACACAAACTAAAACATATTAAGTGAGACAGTACAAGATGTGCAAAGCCACTTATGACCACTCATAACACCAAAAAAATGGGAATAAAATATTTCAGTGTTATTATTAAGGCCTCTTACTACAGCAGCTATAGGATAAAACATTTCAGCCTAGTAACTCTGAAATTGAGAGAATCAGTCAACATCAGAAGCTGCAGAAAGCCAAAGTGAAAAGTATTAGACATCTTTGTGGATAAGTAAACTAAAAGCAAAACATCTTTCTTAAGGGCTCATCTGACTGAAAACTATTATTCAAAAGGATGCAATATTCTCTAGTAAGGCAATCAAGATCACCAGGAATTAAGACTTTATTTTAACCAGCCTTGGAATTTTTTTTTATGATCTCTCAAGAGCACTACAAAAGAACTGTGGGAAGTTCAGATGGAAGTTTACATTGCACACCAATGTCTGAATACAAGATGATTTTTAATTTGCTCCTGATTCTTTGATCAGAATATCAGATTGCTATTTTTCAGTTAAGTTTTTAATCATATTGAGCAAAGTCTGTTTTGCTGATTCAGTGTTCTACTTTTTCTCTTCAATTTTTTTCCATATTTTGAAATTTCAGTAATTTTATAAAACAGTCTTACTTAAAAGACTCTCCACCAGCAGCTAGCCAATGATTTACAGTTTGCATACATAGAAAACCCTGCCTCCAAGTGAGCAACAGAAACCATCACATTGTCTCTTTATAGCTTTGGACAGGATAAGGAGATCAGCAATATCTCACACTGCTGATCTTGGGATAAGGAGGCTCTAGAGAAGCCTAGCATCTGACAGCTCAGATAATGAGTTCCAGATCTTCTCCAGAAGGACAAATTTAGATCACCACAATCAGATCTGGACAGGTGGCAATAACTGTAATAACAATAACAAAGAATATAGAAAAGTTTTGTCAAGCAGATCTCAACAAAATTCCTGAATGAGATTAGTATTGTCTGCCTCTTTGTCAAATAAAGGAAAAAGGAAGAAGGTTACTAATCACACCCTAATACCATTTATTTTTCCTATACAATCCCAGCAGCATGCTCTTTACACATATCTCAGATAAGCAGCTGTTACAGAGGAACATGAACATTCAACAGAAATGCAACATACTTACTTAGCTCTTTACCGACAGCTGCTGCAACACAATTTTTAGGCAATTCAACCAAAGCACTGATACCTTTGAAAAAAATACAGGAGGTAAGGGAGAAAAGGATATTCATTGGCCACAAGAAAACACAGCAAACTCAATTCCTTATTAATAAATTTCTTCATAATCTTCCTTCCACTTAAAAGTTGTTATTATTAAAATAAAAGCATATTACCAAAACTGAAAGTTAAATGGCCTTGGAAGTGAACAGATTACCTCAGATGGAGGTACAGTCAGGAGTTTTTGTCCTGAATCCAGCAGAATTCTGAACGTCAAACTTGAGGTGAAGCTGAGAGTCAGTAATCTTTTCATTTTAAATACAGTTAAGATGTTTCTGTCTTAATGTTGGACAATATTACAGACACTGGGGTAATTATTGAGACTCTAAACATGTGCAGTACCAAAGTTGTTAGACACTGATACTATGTCGTGGTTTCAGCCCAGCCGGTAACAAAGGACCACGCGGCCGCTCGCTCACTCCTCCCGCCCCCCTCCGGTGGGATAGGGGGGAAGACAGAGGAGAGGAAAAAAAAAAACAAACCTGGAACCTCGAGGGTTGAGATAAAGGCAGTTTACTGGAACAACACAAAGAAATTGCAACAACAACAACGGTACTAATGAAAAAGTATACAAAAAGAGTGATGCACAGTGCAACTGCTCACCACCCGGGACCTGACGCTCTGCCACTTCCCCCACCGAAAAGAAGAGCCCACCCCCCGGCCCGCTCCCCCTTTATATACTGAGCATGATGTCACATGGTATGGAATAGCTCCTTGGCCAGTTCAGGTCAGCTGCCCCGGCTATGCCCCCCACCTCCCAGGTTCCTGTAAAAAAAAATTAACTCTATCCCAGCTGAACCCAGGACATACTACTACAGCACACATGATACTAGAATATTGTGCAGAGCCAGCTGAAGAGAATAGGGTACAAGATAAAATGTCCAACTTGCTGTTACTGTGCCTTCCTCCAGCACAGAATTTCCCCAGTCTGTGCTGCCACACCATTAAAAGAAAATTCCCCAAGGAATAAGTAATCTGTCTCTTTCCCCACAAAGGAAGCAGGGGATTAGGAGGAAAGGGAGGGCCCATGCTGCACATCACATGACCCCTAGTACAAAAATTTCAATAGCACCTCATGCTAAGCCTTACACCACCACTTCCAACTAGCACTTGGCATGGTATTTCGTACTAAACCAAAAGAAGTATTAATACCCTCAAAGATTCAGAAGGTTTTGCCTACCACTACTCCATTCTGTGACAAAAATAAGGAAAATATTGGTTCCAACTTTGAATCTGATTCACAGCTTCGTAGGTGTCTTTGTAAAGTATGGCAATAACATGTCACAATTTTCTTCACATGGACAGATGATATATAAGCTTACTAATAGAAAACCATGACTGACATTGAGTTCTGATTACATTTACTGTATTTCTATCAAAACCTGCATTTTCTACATCAAAAGTACTGATCCTTAATAATAAAAAGAAATCTTTACTGCTCTACTACTACAAAGCTTTACTTAGGACTAATAAAACTCCCGCTTGTTCCCAGAGAAAGCCAGCCAAAGGATCCACATTACAGCAAACACGTATAAACCAGCATCCAAGGTCCAGCCCTGTAAGTCCAAGCTAATGTACAGGTACTGAGATCTCACAAATTCTAAAATTCACACAGCACAGGAGATTAAAAGTGGTCTTAATTCTAAATCAATTCTGACATTAAAAAAAAAAAAAAAAAAGAGAGAGAATGTCTCTAATACATGATGTTATCATTGGAATTAAAGAGAATTTGCCAAGTTGGTTTTGCATCATTATACAGATCCATTTTACTTACACTTTAACAGTTATAATGAGTCATTTACATTTTTACCTGCATCAGTAAGATGACTGGTCTTACACAAGAGATCTAATTTTCGGTTCCAAACACACAGATCACTCCCTCCAGACAACCATACATCCAGTCTTTGAAGAACTGTCAAACACTGCAGAACAAAAATCAGATATATGTCCCCTGCAAAACTTCTACAGGGAATTTCTCAGCGAAATGATCATGAGCTTTAGCTAAAGCTGTAAGTACTACGAAATACAGTATTAAGGTGTCACTACCGTGAGAAATATAGATTTAATTACACACTATATGTTACATTTTTCCATCAACAAAGCAAAAACCTGATTTTTCAGTGATTTTTTTCTATTACTAACATTCAAGAACTAGTTTGACTGAAGGTTGCCTTTTCCAACACAGTAACAAAACCAAGCCATAAAATTACCTTTGTTCTACATCCTTTCAAAAAAAAAAACCAAAACACCAAAAAAACCCCCCACAAAAAAAACCCCAACAAACCCTGAGATATCAAGAGTTCCAAGACCAAATTAAGATTGTGCCCACTTCTCAGCCACTCATTATGTACCTGTTCCTAAACCAAACACTGCTGTTCATTTTAACACACCTGCCCATATGGCCCATGAGCCATACATGATAGATTCTCTTATACAACAAAACAACAGACATCCCTAGGGTTTCATCAGCCTACCTTTACAGTGGAATGGAAACATGACACTTTCTGAACTTGTCTGCCACTAGTGCAGTCCCAAACCTGACTTAATTCATTAAGGAAACTGAAAGGTTTTTATATATTATAAATGTAACTGCTGTGTTTGTAACTAAATGACAGATTGGGAAATAGGTATGCAGAGACTCAAGTCTTATTGGCCAAAAAGACTTATTAATAAAGGTCTGTTATGGATTCATTTTTGTAGCAAGGATTGCATCTACTTCTGAGCAACAACTAGCAAAATCATAGTGTAATCCAATTATACCTACTGGATCAACCAATAAATTTAAACAACCTGCAGCCTGTCTCAATGCTACCTTTAAAAGTAACAACCAACAAAAAGCCCATAGAAATTTGAATCCTCTCCAGAGCTAAGGATACAATAACTGTTCTATCAGCTGATGCTGTTAAAATCAAATGGTTTTTTTCTTCAGAAGCATCTGACGAAGAAAATGGTGCTATAGCTGTAATTTTGTGTGTGTGTCCACGAAGTTCAAAAAGTTTTTCTCCAGTCTGAAAAATAAAAACATGGAAAACTAAAGGTAAAATTTGGAAAATGCCTACTATAGCATATGACGTAGGTACCAAATGACTTTTGAAAGCAAGAATTTCTAAGAGTTTAAAAATCTCCCTTTCTAAAGTAATTTATGGATTTACTTCTTACTATCTTCAACACTGTTCAATACTCGGAATTAAATAACCTATTAAGTGTAAAGTTGTAGTATGTAATATAAATTACTCTAAGACTGAAAAAAAACCCTAACCTCTAAGAACCATTAAAAACTAAGTTCTCGTTTCATTTTAATGCAAATATTGGCCATTCACCCTTTTTAACAGATACTACAATAATTCAGATTTGTTGACAAACCCTCTCTTTAAAAAGTAATCTTTTTTATTTTAATTATTAGAAAAATTTGACCCATCTTTATGGCAAACACAGTACTGCGAATTTCCTGACAGCTTTATTTAGTATGTACATTATCAACAGCTTCAATCTGGTGGTTTAGATAGGGCAGAAGTAGCTGCAGTTATTTAGTTAGATGGCAAAACCCTACAAACAAACATGCAGAGCTGGCATTTTAAACATGCTATTAAAATATAGGGTACTTATAACTGTAAGTTTCTTTACACTTGTGGCTTAAGTTTTTAAATTAAAACTACAAATTATTTGCTTTAACAAAACCATAATAAAAATCCTACAGAAGTAGAAAATGGAACTCAGTTCCTAAGCTGGGTATCTAAATGCAGTTCACATTCACAAACTGCTCAGAACACTGAGTATATATAGTCACATACATGGTTCTGAATATTCAAAACACCATTTCCTTTTCCAAATCATAGAATTATAAAAGGCCTTCAACAACAGCAAAGCACTAACTGCAACTGCTCAAAAGAGAGGAAAATTTTCCAGTTCCCCTTCTGTATTTTAAAATTACACCATCATAAATGTCACATCAATTTTTGAGAAGGTTTCTAAAAAGTTAAGAGTCTCAGATTTCTTTCTGCCTTAATTGGAATGTTTGATACTCACAGTTTAGACATCACAGTATGTGTCCCTTTTAGACTTCCTACTGAACAACCTAACTTGTATACTAGCCCTCCTTAACACAGGTCTAAAGGGCATCCCTCCGCTACAATTCTGTCAATGATATGGAGACAGACATCAGAAGAGCAGAACAGTGGGTATCACACAGAACACTATTTCCATGATAAAACTAATGTCTTAGTAAGGTTTTCAAAAGTTATAAGATTTTTATCACAGCAAGCAATTAAGTGTTCCTGCACTGCATGACATGTTTAACTTCTGCTGACTTTGCTGTCTTTCCAATGCAGTTTTGTGTTAGCTCTCCATTTAGTCTAACCAGTTATACCACAAAAAGATATTGCTAACGGAGCCACTGAAATGTACTTAAAACTTAAGTATATATATATACATACATCTTGGCAGGATTGGCACCTTGCTACATATTTGTTGAGTTACTAGTCAACACTTCAGTGTTCATAGCAAACGCTGAATGTATTTTAAAAGAAGAATTAAAGCCACACGTTCATATACACTTCTGCTTTTCACATCACCATTTCATCTCAAATCTGTCTAAAATCACTATGTTTTCCCAAAACATTCTAACTTTTAAAACTTACTGTTCTTTGGGTTCATACAACTTTTACTTCCCTAGCTCTCCTTTGTAAACTAAGATTTGACAGACCGCCTCCACTTACATATTTTCAAACAGTAGCTCTGCAACAATTCTTTCTTACTTTGCTTTTTTGCTACTAGACATTGCTAACTCCTCTCCCCAGCTTCTATCCTCTCCAGAGCACACAAGCTAGGTCCCCAAAAAAGAGCTAACCTGAGCATTCCACAGAAATATGATTCCATCATCTCCTGCAGATGCAAACCTGGGAAAAAAAAAAAAGAAAGAAAAAAAAGCTGTGAAAACTTCAATATAGGATAATGTAATGGAAAAGCAGTGAAGAGTAATGTAAGAAAAATATTTACAAGATATATCAGACTCTGGCTTTAAAGAATAAACAGGTATTCATAAATCCCAATTACAGTTTATAAACTGAAGTCAGTACATTTAAATAGGTGTTTATCAACATATACTTAATATAAGAACAAGGCTTAAGAATTCCAATACAAGTTATTATAAATAGAATCCCACATTACAGAACCAATTCTCTTGTTTAAAAATATGAGATCTTACACACCAAATAACAGCAAATTCTAAAACCAAATACTATTAGTCAGACCCAACTGACTGCAAGACATCTAACAAGTTAGAAACCACTCATCTGAGTTCAGCCCAGGAGTAGAGGCACCCAGTACTTAACATGATACTTTACACTGTGGCTTAAAGAACTCCCAAAGGGAGTGCATTTAAGGTAGTAAATTTGACTTCTAAAAATACAGCTGGAAGGTATACCATATGAGGAAAAAACAGGTTCATATTAGTGTGTTAAACTCATATTAACAAAGTCTGACCTAAATTCAACCTTCTTCCCTATGCTAGAGTGAATATCTAACCATCTGCTTACATTTGCACCTTATCACCACCACAGCTACAGTGTAGCTGGAGCACACATCCCAGCTACCCCAGCAAAGGCATACTATGAGCTGAGAAAGCCTAGAACAGAAGCAAGACCTTCCATAGAAAACTGAATTCAGTTGTTACTTGCAAATATACTTGCCTTCTGATTTTTAACTGTTGTTTTAAGCCTTCACCAAGGGCTAAACAATTAATATTTAGAGAACTAACTAAGATTTGTACTATGTGCAAAAAAGTCATGAAGAAGAGAGGTTACATCACTTCTGAATTTTTTTTTGTTACCCGCAGTGAATGGTTTCACTAACTATAGACATGTCCTTTCTTTTAGACTCTGCAGTTACAATGTTTGTGAAACTTGCTAACAGAGTAAATTTTCAGGCATAAAGCCATAGGGGTTTTTCGCCACCCTCTTTCTTCCACATATCCTCCTGGTTTGTTCTATTATAGTGTAAAAAAAACCTGTAAGCTGTACTTTCTTTATAGCTTTCATTATTTTATATCCAATTTAAAAAGATTAGAGCAAAAAACAACCTCCCATGCATACCTCTGATAACATTAATTTCTTACCTTTTGTTGCCTTTTAGCTCTATTGTACCTTGTTTTGTCACAATGTCAAGAACTTAAAAGAGCAATACTCTCACAATTCAGCAATAACCCTTTAAATTCTAGTTCCTTTCTTGAGTAATACTGGAGCTGTGTGCCACTTGAACAAAATTCTGGGAAGAAAACTGGTGTTTGAAAGAAGGCATGAGAGTAATTCATCAACACAGAAGTTTCAATAGAGTGCTGCTTTGTGTATTTTACTCCTCATCTTCTAACCAGGATTTCTGTTTAAATATAAAGGTATACTGTAGAGTCAGTTACCCTACAGCTATGTTCTGTTCACCAAAGTGAAGATTCATGGGTCACCTGATTCTTTTCCAGTCATGATCACCATTATCTACAACCTTGTCTGTTTCCTGAAGGAGCAAGGAATGGTCAAATAAGCAACAAAAAAAAGCTATTCTTAAAATGTATTATGAACTCTGTTTAGTTTAATGTGCCAAATGCTAGAGTATTATGTGTAATTTTATCTCAGTCCATTTTTTTGAAGGCTTTTGCTGTGCCTTAGCCTTCTTTAGTGATCTTCCAATCAATATGACCCTTACTTCATGTTCAAAAAGTACAAGAGAAAAGGAGGAAAAAAAAACCCAAAGAAACAGCTTTCTGTTACATTTATACAGGATTTATTTAGTATCTTCAAAAACCAATCTGAGAAAATTTTCCACTCACTGGTTTTAGCTGAGCCACTGAGAAAACAAGAAAATCCTTCTGCAAAATTCTCAATAAGATGATATTATCTAAAGACCTGAAGCGTGAAACCTGGCTTACAATAGTTGACAAAAAGCACACAATGGAATAGCTACAGAAACTAAGTAAAAGCATTTCAGAAGCTGAGTAACAATACTAATTTTACTGAAAAGAATCAAGTGAAAAATATTATCAGCTGTTTAACAATCCAGAAACTACCATATTCTTGATAAATAAAACCTCTGAATTACTGTCCAGTGAAGCAACTCTATTAAACTCCTCAAACTCTCAGATTATTAACCAGCTATATAATTCACACCTTATCCATATGCTATTTTATAACTTGTCTTCATGCGGTCATCCAGGCTTTAGTTTTACACTGATTACCATTAGTTTAGCTTCAATAATCTACCTGCGACCATACAATGAAGCCCCAAATGGTAAAAAATTTCTTTGCATGAGACAGTGCAAGCAATCTAAGACTATTCTGGTATTTCTACAAAGATCAATTACATTTATTGAGTATGTGTTTTGGAAAAAATGTACTCTGAGGAAAGGTTATTTTAATAACTTGTCTGGGGAAAAAAAGGACTGAAAAAAGGCAGAAGATTCTTCTATTTTTATATGAATCTTCTGGTGGATTACTACAATGTAGAAAAATAAACTTTATGGTAATGCATGTAACTTTTTTGATATATATATTTATGACATTACAAATGAAAACTGGCAAGCTAAAAATTCTCCATGGATTCTTCTGTGTAATTTATTTTTTTCTTTACACAAAATTATTAGAAAATAAGATTCTGCAGGCATCCAAATTTTGAAGATACCACCTGCCCAATCATGAGGAAGGACAGAACTTTCCTTCACAAAACACCTGCAAGGATATAAACCAAACTCTTACCCATGTTAACTATGTAGTGTTTTGATGAATATATTAGAAATCCCCTTCTGTGCCTAATCCATAAAAGATACAGATTACCACAGCTCCTTAACAGAGAGACTCTTGCCTATTACTAACGTTCTTAGTTCTAAAGGTTTTCTATTTAATTGTCCACATCAGCCAAGAGTCACTACACTTATTATTGACTAAAGGCTTCAGAACCTTCCTTTTAAGGCGGATAAATATTTCCTCTCTTGCAGGATTAAGTTAAATTAGAGAACACGCAAGGCTAATTTAGACAACGCTAGGACAGAAACCAGGTCGTAATGTAAAACTAGCATAATTCGTTCTCTCAGTCACACTTCCAAAGTGACAGTGGGAACTAAGAACAGAAAAGATAAAGATTATCAAGGAATATACAAAAAAAAGTGCACAAAGCTAAAAATTGGACAAGAGAAACAAAGGAACTGTCAGGTTTCAAAGAAGTACAGCAAGTTGAACAAGATCAAATTGGAGGAGATACATAACACAGAGATTAGGCGTATGTTGAATTTTACTAAGTAGTCATTCTGAATAAAGTGGTGAAAATTTCAAAATTTGAGAACTTCAGAAAAAAGTTCATTAACTGAAGCTCAAGTGAACTAAGCCCTAAGAGTATCAGAAGAAAGTGTAAAAAAAGATTGGAAAGAAAGGAACAGCAACATTCAATATTGTTAAGAATGTCATGTTCAGTTGCTACAGTGTATCTGTAGGAGTCTACTACATTCTTCTGTAGAACCAAAAGGTGAAATAACAGCTGTCCTCAATTAAAAAACATAAAACATATGCATTCACTCAGAACAGAAGCCGATACTACTGCATACTGTCCTGAGAGAAAATGTGTGTTTGCATGCACAGAACATTCCCCCCAGGAAAAGCCTGAAAAAGAAAGGCTGAATTAGCTAAAGGCATTTCTTTCAAACAAATGAATTTGTACCAAGAAACATAACTCCACCACCATTATTTTCTCATGAAAGTATAACTTACATGAGAAGCCAAAAAATGTAGTAACATACAAAGAAAAGGGAGTGTTCACCCCTTGCCTTTTTTAACTCCAGGCTTTTCCTGCCCTCCCCCACCAAAAATAAAAAGACAGGATTAAAACTATTACTACATTTTCATAAATATTCTCTAAAGTACTGCCAATGCTGTGAAACAATTTGAAATGCAATTTCATACCTGCAATCATCTATTTGCACTAGAAATCGTACTATATCTTGATGACCTTTCAACACAAGGAGCTCTGTGTAAGGATTCTGTATTTGTTCTTCACCAATTGTCTGTACAGATGATTTCTAAAATTCATAAAAAAAGAATAAAATTTATATTGTACTGACATAATTATTTTCATCAGGTCTTTGCAATGTCTAACAATCTACATACAGACTCGTGTGAATGTATAGTTGAAGTTAAATTAAGTTTCTGAAATATTATTTTGATTTAATGAAAATCATTACAAAAAATAATTTCTTATTATTTCAAGTAAATATCTTTCTATAGCATGTACTTTATAATATAGCATTTTCTGTTTAACAAAAACATTTTGTACTGCTTTAATCACTGATACACCAAGATGAAAACCCACCAGTTTAGTCATGAGCTGTCATGTGGAGCCAGCTTCATGACTCAATTCACCATACATTCAGTTTTTCATTAAATTACACCTCTTCCAAGAGGTCTGAGAACCTCTCATATCTTTCATCTACCATTCAATTTTAAAATCCTATATAAAGATGACATATTTAAAATAAATAAGAATAAATGCTGTTGTGTTACATAATATATATCATCCGTTGGGACTCATAAAAGCAAACCACTTAAAAAAACATAGAGAATGATTAATCATTTTATAGAACAGCATCTGCAATTACCCCCAACTAGACTATTAATTAAAAGAACAATCAATCACTCAGAGCAAGCTGATCACCAGGCAGGCTCAATAAAATATCACATAGAACTGCGGTATCATCAGTTTGTTTCAACAGAAAACTTTTTTTGCATACAAGGTCTTCCACATTCTGGAACAACTTGCTATTAGATATTATTAAAAAAAAAAAAAAAATCTAAATAGCTCAGTAGTAACACAGTGACAGCACTCTCCTCCTTCTAGATTTATTTTACATGACAGCCAACATCATCTTACTTCCAGGACTGTCTCTTCTTTGAGGACTTCAACAGAACCTACACTGTAAAACTGTAATTACTGAACACTGTACAACATGCAGCGCACATGACAGGTAATCCTACGTGAAAGACAAACATATGATCCTCAGAAACTTCAACAGTTTCTTGCAGGAATAATAAATTATTTTCTATTATTTCGGTATTGGTACTATGATACTATTCTTCAGAAATTAAGAATGGCTAAGTTAATAAATAGGGAAAGAAATATGTGTTTATTTTTAAAATTAAGAGGTTGTCAAAATGCTAGTTCTTGTGATTTTATCTTGGTTTTGTGCTATCTGATGCATTTCATGAAGCAACTGTTCCTCATTTTATGCAATTATGTGAGAATAGCAGTTCCCATTTAAAATAACGCAAGCAGAGTCTGCATGGTTATAAAGAAAAGTTAGACAAACATGGAAACTTGGAGTTCAGCTATCAAAAGCTAATCAAAACATTCCTTTAAAAAAATTGAGTCTTCTAAAAATCCTAAGCAAATCTCAGCATCACTCAATGACATTAGCAATACCGTAGTTCAGGAGATTTCCGTTTTTATTTACCAATAGACACATACATTCACAAAACAATTGTAACACCACTTTGAAAAAGTCAGAATCTGTAACATTAACATCCCAACTCTATATTCTGTTATTGGCTCCTATTCAGTACAAAACAGTGGTACTTCTTTTGAACAATGTGTCTTATCTTATTTTTTCTTAATTCTAAGAACACCTGTGAATATTGAAAGGTACAGTGCTGATGAAGTACTACAGATAACAACAAAATAACAGTTTTCCCCCCAGTACTGTCATACAACAAGCTATGCTCTCTTGAGATCTTCATTAATAGTTACCTAAGTGTTGAGTTACGTGTGCATTCTTCCTCTGATGAAATACATTTTGAGATAAGCTATTAATTGAACTCTCTTGTAGGAACACTACAGTTTTAGAAGAGAAAGTTAGACACTGATGCTAATGGAATCCACTCCCAACTTGCATGTCTTTATGCATCACTACAATAATCAGTGAAAACAACACAACATTCATCTCTGCTTCAGAACTTCCTATAACCCCTGTGATTTGAGTTTAAAAGCAGGATTTTCAAAAGCAATTCACCAAAAATATGGATACAAGAGTATACAGACATACTTATGTATGTATCGTGGTGCACGATAAATTAGTTTATATGGACCATGATGCTACTGCAGTTAGACTGCTCCCATTACCACAGCCAACCTGCTTACGACATACACTATGGCCACCAATTGAAGAGATTCAGGATCTTAAGTCCGAATGATTTTCAATTGCATAGTAAAAAAAGAAATGGGTAAGGAGAAATTTATATTTCATTACTTTAGGACAGCTTTGCCAGAGGCCTTCTCTATTCTCCCAATGCAATGTCACTCTTAATACACTGGTCTCTTCATGACCGGCTGAAGCCATAGCACATGAAACAAACACTCTAAGTCCATAGCCCACACACTGCTATGCACCTCCTTATCTATTTAAGGAGATTACAGAGAGAATTAATGGTTATGAAGAAGATCTTTAGATGAAACCGTATTACATAATGTAGGAAAAAAAGAACAAAAAGCATTTAGGCACTAACCCTTGTCAATATGTGTTATTCAGTTTTTCCACAGAGAAGTAAAATGATCGCCATCATTCAGCAAACCAGTGGTAGCAATGGGAACAGAAGTCCTGTGGACTGGGTTTAACCAAGCTACGAATGGCAGAATGGAAGAACTGGACCACACCTTGACTCACGCTCATGCTTAATTAAATCACAGTATAACTAAACCATAGCCAGAGTTTAAACTTTGGAGAGGGACACACACCAACGTCATTTTCTAGCACACCTTAGAAAGCTGTTGCATACTTCCTGTCTTTCTTTTAAAAACAACTGCACACAAAGCTGCTAAATATGACTGCAATACAATGAACATTTTGACTGATGACAAAGGTCAGAGGCATTCCCAAACATCGTCATTCCAAATTGGTACAGACCCAAACTTCCACCAAAGTAACTACTGGCATTTTAAATCAACCATGATATTGTCATGACTTACTCATGTACAGCAGCTGAGAAATAATTACTTCCTCATAGTTGCCTAGATTACAAAAGCACTAAGTGTAAGGAGCCCAGTAACAGTGTTAATTGACTCTTGTTAAGTCCAGGCTGAGAACTTCAGCAGACTTTTAGGGACAAGAAAATCCCAGTAAACTCTCCCTCAAATCCAGTAAAACTCGTTCTGAGCAAGGCAACAGGAAGGATGTCAGTGTTCAGTGCACTGCACAGCCCTGGTTTATTTTACAGATGAGAAACTAAGACGAAATGCTAGAAGACTACTACAAACTACAACCAGGCCACATTCACGACCTAAAATTTACATTATCGACCGGGGAGTCCCGAGGGCAGGACTCCATATGCTTGCAAGCTATGCAACACAACCCCCACTTGCCCAGGACGCGCAGAGCAGGAGGAAGCCGGGACGCTCCCGACAGGGACCGGTCCCAAACCCTTCAGCTCCGGCCCAACCTCAGCCGGGGGGTTCTGACGTTTGCTTTTACGTTTTTTTCACCTCTCCTCTTTCTCTTCAACGACGCTGGTAACCCTTTCTAACAGCCGGAAAGTCTCACAGGCTGCCAGCTAGCCCTGAATTCGGCCCCTCGCTCCGGAGAGCCCAGCGGAGGGCCCAGTCGCGCTGCCCGGGGACAGCAGACCCGCCCCGCCGGAAAGGCCTCGCCCAGCACTCCCCTTCCTCACAGCGCTCCCCCCCCAGGCCTACAGCTGCCCAGGTCCCTCCACCGGCGCCGTGCTCCGTGAGGGCGGCTGTCCCCCCCGGCAGCCCC